>NW_026731798.1:0-232442 GCF_028476545.2 Physella acuta
CAATTTTATTTGTCAACCGCCGAACGTGGCCATTTTTTAAATTAATTTTTTTTTCTACTACGTAATTTTTTTTACCGTTTTTCCCATCAACCCAAACCCAAATATTCATACTGATGGTATTTCTTGAGTATAAATTGACACTAAAGGCCATCTGGTCGGCCATATACCTAGTTACCTATTCTCTTCTAGACGAATTAGGTACCCATTTGAAATTGATAGATTCATGCAAGAGAATCGTCCTTAAGTTTTTTGAAATCGGGTTAGCCATCAAGTGCCCAAGCGCTCTACTATATCAACCTGACTGACACGATATTTAAAATACACTTTGTTTGTTAGGTTTTGGACAAGGGTTGGATGTGAACCATCCCTCCTACTGTATGTTCTAACTAGCTAAGGGTTGAAGTTTCCCTCAACGTTTGAAGCCTTAACCTTAAATTAAACCAGTACCTTCACACATTAGAAACACTAAATCAAATTATTGACCGTAAACTACACTTGTATATGCTCCCAAGGAGCACACTTAATTAAAGCTTTAAATTTAAACTATACCTATATATTAATTCCTTACAAGAACACTAAATCAAGAGGTACTGTGGCAACGAACAAATCAACTGCCTGCTGAAGTAGAGATCCTCAAAATAAAATGTAATGGATTGACCACACACTCAGGAAGCCTGTATCCAGCATAACAAGACAGGCCCTCACCTGGAATTTACAGGGCAGGTGGAGGAGAGGCAGACCAAGAAAGACCTGGAGACGTGACCTGGAAGAAGACACCAAGAAGACAGTTGGAGAGACAAGCCCAGGATAGAGACGCCTCAGTGGAAAGCTGTTGTCAGCGGCCTATGTCCCAGGAGGGGCGACAGGCAAACCTAATTTAACTTAACAGTAAATCAAAACGTTGAATTTAAACTACACCTATATATTACATTCTAACAATCAGACTAAATCAAAGCATTAACTCCGAAGCGTTACCCCCTCCTCCATCTTCCCCCTCCGACACTCACTTCACCAAGAAGAAGAAGAACAGCAGACGCCTGGCGTTAACTGCTTGTCATGCCGTCTGCTGGGAACCCCAGTGGGACGAGCCAACACACAAGGACCTGATTGGGTGTGGCATTAGATAAAACGGCCCCCACTTGACAACATGCGGGCCGGGAGAAATTCGTCAAGCGAGGAAAAAAATATTGAAGTCAGATTAATGCATGTTGGTAAACGTGGGGGTGGGGGGGGGTGGAGGATGAGGGGAGGGTTGGAAGTGTAATATGTTCTAGACACATATGGAACGTTGTAATGATTTAACTCAACATTGCTTGGTTGAAACGCTAGGGGTGTTATATTTGTTTATTTTTTTTATTAATTGGTGCATTGCAATGATGATTATAACACATGTAATGCTATTGTGCAAATACGTATGCATCGCGTTATCTGAAGAAATATTATTGATGTTTTATCTCGACTTAGAACTTGATTTTTCGGTACTTAAATCTTCAGCGTGTTTGAGGCTGAGAGTTGTAAAATATAGCTTTCTTGACACTAAATTTGGCCCTAATTCTGGCTCTAGCTTTCTTGACACTAAATTTGGCCCTAATTCTGGCTCTAGCTTCCTTGACACCAAATATGGCCCTTATTCCGGCTCTTAGTATAGCTTCCTTGACACCAAATATGGCCCTTATTCTAGCTTTTAGTATAGCTTCGTTGACACTAAATTTGGCCCTAATTCTAGCTTTTACTCTAGTCCTAAGTCTAATCCTAATGTTAACTCTATTTCGAGGCGATATCGTCAATTCTGTTCCTAGACTTACGAAAAACGACAAAGGGACCCTCATGTTGTACCGATATTTACCATAGACCAAATTGTATTGGGTTTTCATAAACGAAAACCAGCTTGTATAGTAAAACCGACAAACGTATGCTGGCAAATCTAGCTGATCGTGTGAAAACGTGTTGACAAATGTTGCCTTGATTGGTTGACCTATCAAAGGGAATCATCCCAGCTATCACTATTCCCCGATTCCCCGAGCGGGGGAGGGGGAGAGGGGGCGAATAATCGGCCCATGTGTACTCGATCACCCTCCAACCTCGCCCCAAACTTTCGCACAGCACGATCAACCCAACGTAGACATATCACACGGCTGTAATCAGATAATTAATAATTACTTATCAACTAGTCCGGCATTTCCCCTGGTCTAATAGGTACACCCCTCCCCCCCTCCACCTCCCCCGTGAGTCGGGGAGTGCGTGACATTTTTCCTGGCAATTAGCTAGTAACAGTGAAGTGCGAGATGCTGTGGCAGATTATAAATTATGCATCTGCTCCCCCTACCCCACCCACCCCACAACCCCACCCCGGTGTTAATGTGGCGGTTTTGCTTTGTTGTGCTAAAGGGCAATCACTCTCCCTCTTTTTAACTGCTTTGTGTTGGCATCATGTCAGGTTATCGCCCCTGCGTGCAGCCAGGGATAGGAGAGAAGAGAGAAAAAAAAATAAAAGGAGAGAAAAAATACTGGCTGGATCGATAGCCTAGAGTGAGCGAGATTTGGGGATCAGGGGAAGTAATGAAACACTGGACTGACATATGCTATATATAGGCTAGTCTGGTAAAGCTGGGTTGGCTCTTCGTCCCCTTCAATATTTCCTCTTCTCATCAATATGATAAATATTACGATGATAATGATCACTTGTATGTATAACATGGCGTAAATCAATATGACATTACAAACCTGGTTTAATTAAAACATCCTTACGATTTATTCAAGGTAATTATATATATATATATATATATATATATATATATATATATATATATATATATATATATATATATATATATGGTACGAATCATTTTTGAGGAAGAGCCTGGTCGTATGTTAGAGATGACGACTGCTAGACATAAAGACTTGAGTTCGAATCCTGGGCTCGCTTCCGTTGTATGTCCCCGAGTCACTTCATCTCATGGCTACCTGGTTCTAGTTAAGGACATTAAGCAGCAGGGCAATATGCTGACCACATTATCACTTTATATTCCGAGTTTTAAAGAAAAGATTCTCTACTTTACCCGCCCCCATGTTTCCCGGTAAATTACAGGGAAAATATTATGATTCCATATTTCAAATAAAACACAAATTTTATAACAATAACTACCATGTAATTCACTCTCTACTATATTTTTTTAATTGAAAAGTGGGTTTCATGCAAGAAGGGCTTCTTCTCCAACCGTAGCACCCTTATCAAACAAGAACAAAAGAATTGTATTTCTAAACCTAATTTGCATCAAAGCGTACGATCATTCAATTCCATAATAACCACTACTTACTTACGCGCCTAAAAAAATCAATACTGCTAACGAACCAGGGTTGCAAAAAAGAAAAGATATTCGAAAGCTTCCAACAAGAAAATCGATTTGTTTATATTTTTAAAATCTGGTAGCGATAACAACACAGAGCAATACATTTTTTTTTACGATAACAAATAACCGCATCCAACCCGGCATCTTTTTACGAAAAAAAATCTGCACTAAACATTCGACGTTTACCTGGCCAAGCCAGCTCGAAAACCTGAACGTGATGAAATCAATAATGATTAGATCTAGCACGCGCTTACTCACGCATGCGTAAAGGACAAATCATATTCATGGATGGTGGTTTAAAAAAATATCACAATGTGCTATTGTGTTGGCTGTGTGATCTACAAATTAAAACCGGCACTAACAGCTATCGGTATTTGTTTTTTATCACGATTTGAACAATGCTGATTTTTGTGTTGTTCGAACAGTTATTGAATATTAATCAATGAGATATTTAAGTTTATCGATATTAAAGTAATAAAGGATTGAGTGAGAAAGGGGGGGGGTGAACAAAATGAAATCGATAATGTCTTCTATGCTATCTTGTACCTGTTATACTAAAATGAGTTTTTCCTTTACATAATCTTTTACTCACAATGGCTATTTATATCAATCTCAATTAATTTGTGTTTTAGTTTTTAGCTCAACAATTTCTTTATCACTTTCATATTAATTCCTCTCTTCTCTACTATACTCTTATACTTTCCCAACACTGCTATTTTTATTCCTTACTGCCACACTTACATCAAACCTGAGTTTCTTTCAGGCATCATTTTTTTTTTGGGGGGGGTAAGGGCTCCCTCCTCCCTTACCCCGAAAGAAATAGACTTTATATAGGAAATATATACTTTTATCAGTGTCCGCCCCCCCCCCACCTCCAGGAAACTTTAGTCCGTTCTCCAGAAAATTTCAAGTGCCCCCCTCCCGGAGAAAAAAGTCTGAAAGAAACACTCCCATATTTTCTCTCACCCATTTACACTCTTTGCCTATCCGCCACACACCCATATAATTCCTTTGAAATCCCTTATTTCCTTTCCCTATTTTATGTACCTCTCTCTTTTTTTCATTCCCTCCACCGTCCCACTTTTATGTGCCAGATCCACTACTTTCTCCTAATGTACTAGCCTTCTCAGTTGCCGTCGATACACTTTGATTTATTCCCATCTCGATCCGTTCAAGTGTTATACACCGTTTAATAACATAGCCTCCCCCTCTCCATGTCCCGCCGCACGCCCCCCCCTACCCCGTGTGTCCCGCCTCAACCCCCACCCCGTGTCCCCGTCGCATCCCCACCCCCCCGCCCCCCCCCCTACCCCGTGTGTCCCGCCTCAACCCCCACCCCGTGTCCCCGTCGCAGCCCCCCCCCCCCCCGCCCCCCCCCCCCCGTGTCTCGCCACCCCCCATCTAGCCGTCTACGGTCTCGACGTTTTCGATTCAAGAACCCGGCATCGCTAACATGCCACGACAAGTTCTAGAATAGTGGAGACCATTTTTTTTTCAAGGGTTCAATAGGTCACGTCAAGAATTTTCCTGCAGCCTTGACCAAGTCAAGATTTTTCTTCGACCTTCACCTTAGAAAGTAACAAATTTTGGATTAATATTTATCCTTCCCCTTGAGCATAACTATTTTTTTTTTAAATGTACATTTTTACATCACCACAAATTGTTACAAATGTAGCAGAATAAACATTTACCCTTGACCTGTTATCGTAATGGTCAAATCGTTTACACGTGTTATCTAACCGAGACGTAACAGTGTTGTTATGGAGTTGTAGCCTCTAGTCCCGTCTAACTCTACTGTACAGTAAAGATTTAAACTCCAGGTTTGTCTTGTTTGAAGGAACTTTTTACAGATATTAAGGGTACAAGTAAATTAAATTTTCCTTTTCGAACCTGACGGTCCATGGGGCAAGTGAAGTAGAGTTCACCTGAGACCTCGGCATATGAATGGATAACGTGGTCAGCTTTATAACCCTTTTTTTTGCTTTCTCTAACCTGAGTTAATTACCCATCAGAGATGGGGTAGCTCATGGACGTTCTATTGATCTTAACCTAGAATCGAACTCGAGACCTTCGGGTTAGTAGTCTAAGGGTTCTACCGCTAGACCAGCCGTCTAACATAATGATGATAAACCTTTGGATTTTTCTCGCTCTGATTTCTGATACGAGAATAGAATTTTGTCTAGACAACCATCCTTGTACAAAGATAACTGATAACTTTGTTGACATGGTCAAACTGTAATTTAGACTCGGGCTTAGACTGGGACTTTGAGAACCACTGTCTAGGTAATTTAGACACGGGCTTAGACTGGGACTTTGAGAACCGCTGTCTAGGGCGAGTAATTGGACACACAAAGTTATTTTAAAATGGCGTGATTTGTCCGCGTTAAGGGAAAAATAACTCTAAATCGGGAAAACTCAAAGACGATAATCGGTGAAATGCCTAGACAGGGGCAGATAGTCAGTGATTTGTTAGGTCTCGACATGGGCAGATAATTCTGGCGTTGTAGAATCTGGACAGGGGCGAGAATAATTAGTACTGTGTATTATTTTGCCACGGGCAGATAACCGCGGCTGTTAAATTTGATCATGCACACGCAAGGGGGGAATAACTAGTGCTGGAAAATAACACAGCGAGTTAAATAATGATGTGCTTCGAGAAGGGCAGGCTACTGGTATTGTTTTAAACCACTGGCATGGGGAGTTAACTAGTGTTGTGTTACAGCGCAGGGAGGTAATTACCGTTGCTGTTAGATACTGGCAGATAACTCAGGAGACAACTTAAAAACTAAGCAACCAACACCGAGGAGGTTGGGGCAAAGGGGCGATAATTCATACTCCACCAATCGATGGAAACCGGAAGCGGTATTTCATTTGGTTGGTATGGAAAAAAACAAAACAAATGCTGTTTAAATTAAAAAGAGTCATTAAAAAATAATGGTTGACTTTTTATAGGGGAAAAGGTTAAGATATGTGTGGCTTCAACTTGAATGTTTTTGAACTTGTAAATAATTGATACTATCGATTGTGTTATTTAATTAAGTTTTTTTTTCTTCTTTCTTTTCTTTCACAGCCGATTGACAATAGAGAAAAGAGAATTTAAAAGCACTTTGCAGCATTTTAAAAGTTGCCTATGGGTAAAATCTGGAATTGTGAAATAACCAAGTGAATAATTAAATTACACTGGACTGGCCTTGGTGAAGGTTAATTTAAAGATGGAGACGTCTGATTCCGCTGTGGTGAACACAACACCTGCAGGTGTACTCAACACCACTTCCGGTTTGACGTTGTTGACGAACGAATCCTTGGCGGAGATGATGCAGACGATATACACATACGACAGAGCGACGGTGTGGTTCACGCTTTTTGCAGGCGTCCCCGGCAACATCCTCATCTTCATCACCATCCTGACCCTACACAGCTCCGTCTCCACCTTCCACTACTGCCTCCTGGCTTTCTTCGACTTTATGGCACTGTGTCTACAGCTGCTGTTCCGGCCGTTGGAGTGGTACCACATCGTCGACGTCAAAGCTTCCTTCGTGCCCATCTACGTCTTGGCTATTTACAACATCGTCTACTACACCAGCATCTACGCCAACTGGGTCTTGGTTTACGTCGCTGTCGAGAGGCTCATCGCTGTGCGGTATCCGTCGCAAGCGTCGATCTATCTCAACCAACCACGCGCTAAAGCCAACGCAGTGCTCACCATTGTTTTAATATACTGTTTTTCAGCCATTGTGACTATAAAAATGAACCTAGTTGGTGTGGCGTGGACTGTTGTATTTACTACATTTTACACTGCATTCCCGTTGATTATTATCATCGTTATCATCTTTATGTTGTTGAATACGTTCAGGGAAAACCACAAAAAGATGAAAGGGTTATTGAAACTTCAGAACCAACACGGGCATGGAGACGGGCATAAAGGTGGCATTCTGCCCAAATCAACAAGCGGGCTTTCAAGGCATAGCGCGCCTTGCGGACATACAAAATACGATCAGGTTTACTACTTAGGAGAAAGTCCTAAAGGGGGACAAACCATGTCTAAATCTATGGGCGAGTTATCCAAACACGGCAGCCCAAGAAAACAGGACCCTATGACGACTTCCGTACACAGTGCCACATACTCCCCGAGTTTTTTCAGCTCGGCTCGAAAAATCAACGGCAGTACTCAAATTCCGCCGGTGGAGGAAGAACCGCCAGAAGTCGTGGCGCAGAAAGCGAAAGAGAAAGCCGACCGCGAGAGGTGCTACACCAGCATGCTGCTAGCCTCGGCTACCGTATTCGTGCTGTTAACAGTCCCCTTCACGCTGATCAAGTTCGTGTACTTCACGTCAGAGCGTGATAAAGCCCAGAGAGAGCCAAGAACGGAGGAGAACGTCACGCTAGAGCTCTTAGAGAAGGTCACGGAGAGCATCATCTATTTCATCCACAGCCTCAAGTTCTACATCTACTTCGCCTCATCCTCCTACTTCCGGGCGCACGTGCTCAAACTGCTCACGCGACGGACTTTGAAACCCGTGGATCCTCCCAAGGTCACCATAGAATCCGACGACCCATCCAAATCATTTCTGTAATCGCTGTGGAAGTTTACACCCTTCATACGCGTCACGTACAAACCAAATTATGAAGTATACCATGAGTTATTTCCTTGTATGGCTTCACCGTGATTTGCTTTATATAATTTGATAACATCTTTGTCAAGCCGCAATATTTACAGATCACGTCAGATGTCCTTCTATCAGGCATATAATGTCTATGATCACGTCTATGATCACGCCATGACTGATGTTCACGTGTAATTTCTATCGCCTCTGGACTATGATGATGGGACTACTGATCAAAATCCTTGTGTATTTTCGGCTCTCTGCGATCACCGTATTATGGCTATCATTTCATAGATTATGGCTAGTGATCACGTTTCATTTGAGCCTATGATCACGTTATAGCTACTGATCACGGGGTTATAATCACGCTATGTCTTGTGATCACGTTCCATCGGGACCTATGATCACGTTATGGCTACTGATCACTTTTCATTCAGGTTAAAGCTAGTGATCATGTTTCATTGGACCTGTGCTTGAGATGAGACCAGCCATAGATTATAAAGTCTAAGACAACAACCCGAATCTGCCTAATGTCTTACCTGTTGTCAATAATTTTTGTGTGTGTACAACGTGTACATCAAAATATCGCTGAGTGTGTACAGCTTATCATACTTAAGCTCGCCGTGTTAAGTGTTAATCTATAGCTTTATATATATATATATATATATATATATATATATATATATATATATATATATATATTATATATATATATATATATATATATATATATATATATATATATATATAATATAATATATATATATATAAATATATATATATAAATATATATATATATATATATATATATATATATATATATATATATATATATATATATATATATATATATATATATATATATATATATATATATATATATATATATATATATATATATATATATATATATATATATATATATATATATATATATATATATATATATATATATATATATACATATACATGTGTGGTGGTTGTATTGTTATTGCTAGGTGTTACATGTTTTTTTACTCGGTGACGTCACAACAAGTGACAAATTCTCAACTGACGTGACACGTCACAAAATTGTGACATATCCTGTTACGTGAAATCTCTACCTTCTTGTCACGTTTGCTTTAGATCTAAAGCTGTAGCTACACACTTGACATAGGCACAACTCATCTAATCAAGCTGAGCTTATTGGAAATTTACAACTGCTGTTGGTGATAGGGAATAGGATGGAAAGGAATGTTGAGGATAATTAATGATAATAAATAGGATGTTATATGCGGTAAAGATGATAGTAACGACGAAGATGATGATGAATTTATTTCATCATAATGAAGGTGTAGCTACTGATCATACATAGAATTGTTGTAATTGTGATAACGGGAATTATGGTGATGTTGATGTGGATTGTGATGATGATCAAAGTGCTAATATTTATAATTCAAAAAGGATTAGATAATAATACAACATAGCTTCAGAATTCGGGATTCTAATTCAATGTTTGTATTATAAATCCATCTATATAATATGAGCCTTGTATTAAAAAATTCACCTATATAATACAAAGCTTGTATATGCTTCCAGTGCATATTGTCGCTGTCTTCTCAAAAAATATTTTACCTTTACTGAAATACCTGGCGCAGTAAACATTCAACACAATGTGGACACCTGGCCAGAGGCGTAGCTAGGGGAGGGCGGGGAGGGCGGCCGCCCCGGGCGCCGACCTCAGGGGGGCGCCAAAAGGGGTAGAACATTTTTTTACAAGCTCATTTTAAGCTGCAGTTTAGAATTATAAACAGTCAAAGTAAAGAAATTTAACCGCTGAGAGCGTTTGCATACTGATTTAACTGTTTTCTACCTTGATTGTGTAACTGTAAAAGGTATATCCTTAAGAAACAGTGACCGGAAAAACTGCTTTCCAGCTTTCCTAGATGGGGGGGGGGCGCTTTTTCGAAGACTAAAATCGGAAAAATTAAGGAATAAATAGCCCATATCACTCAGAAAAGAACCAATGGAACTAAAACGTATTTTACGATTGTGTAACATAAAAACAAAAATTATTGACGTTTAACATCCACTACCATTTTTGTCCAAGATGGTGGGAAGAGGGGGGGGGGGGCGCTTTTTCACCAACAAAAATCGCAGGATTTGTATTAGATCGGTTACTAGATAACTCTTTTAACATTTAGAAAATAAATGTGTTTCCTCTAGCTTGTTTCATTATACAATCAACCAGTCAACGAAATACACATATCGTATTCCAATGTGAACAATAATTTGCTATTGTATGTCAATTGTATGACCTTAATCTAACAAACTTATAATCCATATATATACTATATCATAACAGAGACTGTTCCAAAGATAAAACGTAAAAAGTATGTCCTAAACGATTTAGCACCGCTACAATTTTTTTTCTGACATTACTAATCATCATCTTTAAAGGATAATGCATCTCAGGGGGAATTTAATTGGTGTCGAGTAAAGTTTTAGGGAACGAAAATCAGCGTAATTGTTAATTTTTTTCAAGACTGTCGCACACGCATATATATATATATATATATATATATATATATATATATATATATATATATATATATATATATATATATATATGGGGGGGGGCGCCAAACTGAATGTTCGCCCCGGGCGCCGGGAGGGGTCGCTACGCCTCTGCACCTGGCCTTGTGTATGCATCACCCCGATGAATGCAACACACAAACACATGAATTCAAGTACTCGCTGCGACATTACGGTTTCTACAAAAAGTGCTCCCATATATGCTTTTTCAGAGTAGGCCTATATGTGTGTATGAAATTCGCCAAAGTATTACCAAAAAATTAATGTCGTAATACGCGGACACGCAAGAAAACCTACAGATTTGAGTCTCTCTAAAACATTTTGTTTAACATTTGAATTGTATTAGTTTGTGATTTACTTTACAAAGTCTATACAAGCTGTACATTATCCACTTGGCAGGTCTGGATTATGACAAACATTATGTCAGAGTGTCGAACATTATTTACTTTTTTTCATAATGTTAGCTTGGCTATGTTTAAGACAAAATTAAATTGTTAGTTCTTTTATAAAATATTTAGTTTGTCTAACGAATGGGGAAACTAAAATCTTTATTTGGTGAGATGTATAGACTTGCACACATTTTATAAAGTTCACCAGGTACTTGATATTTTAAAATATAAAATGTTGCCTTTGTAAGTTCAATCTTTACTAGCTCATATAAAAATGTTGAATTTTTTCACTCTTTACGACTAGTTTAAGGAAAAAATAACTCAATTCCCGAAGTTCACTTATTCACGAGTTAAAAAACTTCACGCCCTTGTCCCCTTGAATGGCGCACTTAGTCGAGTTGTCTCCCCTAGCAAGTCAGGCAACTCGATTATTCTGTGTGCCTGGGCTATGGACTAGAAAATCAATTCACCCTTCGAGAGCTGTTGCACGCTCCTGCAGCCCACCCTACAAGATCAGAACTCTCTTACCCCCGGGCAGAAGGAAAACTGGGGGCTAATTAAAAGACAGTTTTCATTCTCACGAAAAAAAAAATTGACAAGCTTTCAGGAAAAGACAATTATCGGCGAAATTCAAGGAAAGATAATTCAAAACAAATATGAAAAATAAAAAATATTTTAAAATATCAACATCAAATTTTCAATATTTTAAAGCAATAGAGATTATCTTGGTAGAGCTCATAGAAAGCAATAAAAAAAAGTATACTTTAAAATAAAACTATATTGTTTCGTTTTATTTATTACGTATACTTTATTCAAGCCTTAAATATGTTCCTATCTGCCTACTTACTTGTGTACATTAATCGGTGCACAAAGTGTATATATATGTACATGAATTGCTGCACACATTGAAGTGTATATGTATGGGTTTATGAGTTGGTGCACACACTGAATCAATATATGTGTACATGAATTTGTGCACATACTGAATAGTATATATGTGTACACGATAATGATAACAATAAATTTACTTCCGTATAACAGATTCAAGAAATTCGAGATTTTGTCTGATTACTTGTGTTCCGTGATAATTTATTTAAAGAGACTACAGTCCTGCTGTTTTATTTGTGTACATTTAATTTGTGAGGAATGATTTGTTACTGTTTTTAACATTTCCGGTTTTAAACTGCATCCTGACAGTTTATTTTCATAATATTTTTGTCAGTAAGAATCTTATAATTTATTTTTAGATATGTTTGTTTGATGCGGTATGTCCTGATTGTTTATTTTTTCACTATTTGTTTTTAAGGTTGCCGAAAATATTGTTTTAAAACATTTGTTTTGTGAGTTCTGCTTAATAATTATTTTTAGAGATTTGTTTTCTGAGATTTATCTAATGCTTTATTTAACAGGTCAGACTATTTAAAACATAGGCAATTGTACAATTGGAACATTTTCTTTCTTTAGAAGTAAACAGAAAAAAAAAGATTATTTAACCATTTTATATGTGCGTTTATGAGAATTTCCAGTTTGTCAGACCTATACATTCATACAATGTGTTAGTACTAAGACTTCTATTTAATTCACATAATTGTTGCCTGGATTATGATTATGGTTTATAGTTAGGCTTAGGGAAACTCCAGAACTAACACTAGAAAGAAGGATTAAATCGAGGGTTAGTTTCTAAATGTGGGTTAAAAATTATCGCTACTCATTAAATCGAGGGTTAGTTTCTAAATATGGGTTAACAATTATCGCTACTTATTAAATCGAGTGTTATTTTCTAAATATGGTTTAAACATTATCGCTACTTATTAAATCGAGGGCTAGTTTCTAAATGTGGGTTAAAAAATTATCGCTACTTATGCTAATATATGGGAACTGTGAATCGAAAATTAGTTTGTATTGATTGTATGTATGTATTTCTCCCTTACTACTATGTGTAAAGGCAATATTGATTGTATGTATGTAGTTCTATGTGTAAAGGCAATATTGATTGTATGTATGTATGTATGTAGTGTACATCGGTTCTATGTGTAAAGGCTTACTAATCCGCTGCAGGCAGTGTTTAAAAAATAAAATCAATGTTAAACTTCATCACGTTTAAAAATGTATATCACCATGGAAACGCTGAGACGCTAGTTTAGTTTATTAAACTGTGGCTTCTGCATATTTGAGACCAAGTTTTTAGTTTTATTTCAGCCGGGCCGTTTGTATGATTATGTTTGATACATAAAAATTAACATAAACATATGTCCGGGCCGTTTGTATGAGTATGTTTAATACATAAATAGGAACATAAACATATAAATAGTGTGTTAGTGTGGGCACATATTAATTTAACTCAACCAGGATGCATATGTATTATTTTAAAATTAAGTTTTTAATTAAGTTGGTGAATTTGAAATTGTGTAATAATTGAAGCTGGTGCATTATAAATAAGCACATGAATAATTCAATGTGAGTGAATAGGTTTTTTTTTTTTATTATGCTTTCGGTTAAGTGCAGTTGGAGAAATTAAAATTTAAAAATGTGGAACTAATATATATGTATGAACTCATTATTTATTGAACAGTTGTTTTTTTATTATACTAATTATCTAGTCACAGTTGGTAAATTTGTTAGTTATTATATTTTTTAAAAATTATATATGTTCCAATCATTGTGACTGTTTATTGAAAGACCAGATTTGAAATGCTTGCAAATTATGTACTGTAGACTCATGTTAAGCAGAGTTTCTTCCAGGCATCTCTTCGGGGATGGAGGGGGGGGGGTGTTCGGCCCACCCCCTCCCTCCCCCGGAGAAAGTCTACCGCCCCCGAACGAAATGTAATTTTTATAGAAAATACTTTTAACAGTGTCCGCCCCCCCCCCTCCCGGAAATTTTAGATTGCCCCGCCCCCGAAAATGTCAAATGCCCCCCCCCCCCCCCGCCCCGGAGAACCGAAGAAGAAAGTCTGGAAGAAACACTGATGTTAAGGTAGTCAGCAAAACTTCGATGGTATTGGGGTTATGATTTGTAGTGTAATCTACTTTCACTTACGAAAACTGAAAGAACAAAGGAAATATACAATTTACAGAATGATCGATGTACGTATTGGTTTTTTTTTTAAATGATTTGGTTTTAAAAAAGTGAAGTATTGTGTATTTAGTATTTGAACGTAAGGCAATACTACTTATTGGAATCTAATATACTGCTCAATATTTTGCTTGATTTTTATGAATAATTTTGTATTTGATGTACACTCTCACTCTCCCATAAGATAACTTGATATTTAAACCATGCTTGGAACTCAATGTCCTTGTATATCTTGTTACACGTAGCTTTAAGTGTACTCAATGTTATATAATTGTGTAATTAAAAATAAATAATTTTTGCTGAATTTATTTTGAATGATACTGGGTATTACCTATTAGCCTTATCTGTTTCATCGTATATGGACTGTAGATGTTAAATTTGTAATAATATTGCTGGAGTTTGTACTATGATATAAATTGTGCTGAAGTCATTTGATGGGTTAAATATGTATTTTGAGTAAAAAAAAAAAAAAAGATCATTGATTTGTATTACCTTTTGGTTTGAAGTATAGTTTAGGTTAAAAAAAATCATACACTTGTATGCATTTTTAAAAAAAGAATATTGTATCACATTTGTTTTAATGAATACTAAATATACACTGCCTAATAACTTTGACTTAAAACGTTTACATTTATTAGATTGTAGTTTTGACTAGGGTAGAGATTTATTCATGATAATTTTATGTTTAGAAGATAATTAATAATGAGATAATGAATAATTTGCTGACATATTATACTGAAAGTTTTTATAGCAAATAAGTTTTTTTAAAAACACGAGAATCGGGCTATGATTCTAAAGATGTGAGGTATGTTTACTGAATGTGAAGAAATAAACAAAAAAAAAATATTTTCAAAATTATTTCAATAAAATGTAATATAATGTATACTTAAATATATACCTGTGAATAATGATATACATATTTATGTGTTTGAGTGTTTATCCATATAAACAAATATATATGTATATGTTGCTTTATATGATGTATAGCTGTATACCTCAGCCTCCAAATCTATATTTGTATACTGTGTATATTATTTATTTTTTCCCGACAAGGACGATAACTCTGCTTAGAGAATTGGTCCAACATGTTTTCAGCAGAGTTTTATATTTTCTATGCTGCATTACAGCCTACACCTTTCTATTTGGAACAGGGGTCACTGTTTATTTATAGATGACCTTACACAGACGAATTTCTCATTTTTTTAACGCCATTTTACATCATTAAGAAGAACCTACTTTTTTATTGGTAGAAAAATAAAAAAATAAAACAATAATTATAACCGCAGTTAAATCATAAAAAAACGTCTCATTTAATACGGCTTTGTATGTCAAACTCAGTAGCGTAGGCACGGGGGGGGGGGGGGGGGGGGGTTGGGGGGGGGGCTGTAACCCCACCCCCCCATAGACCCCTCGGTATAGATATATAAAGTATTAGGGGGGTGTAAATCGAAAGTTTGTCCTCGGGTAAAATTTGGAACCCCCCCCCCCCTTGAGACGATCCTGGCTACGCCACTGGTCAAACTTAATAGGTGAGTTTAATATAAAACCTTTAACAACAGGCTCTTTTCAATAGGAAATACAGATACACTCAGAACATTCTTGTGAAAGAAAGTCATATTTATTAAGATTAAAAATAATGTAGTTTAGTTGATAGATAGAGCAAATAATCCATGCAAAAAGATGGGGGCTTTCTTGACCAAGGCTATTTTGAAGAGGGCAAGACTATTCCCTTTTTTAAAAAAAAATTTAAACAACAACCGTATTTCCTCAAAAATTTCAAGTAAACACATTTTGTGCGTCATGCAATTACATTTTGATGACCACTGGATAAAGTGTACAGTCTTGATCCTAACTAAGATTGCAGTTAAACAATTTCAGAGGCGTAGCGACCCTTTTAATTTGCACCCCCCTCAAACTTTCAATTTCTTTTTCCAACCCATTTTGGACATATGTCCCCCCCGCCCCCCCCCCCCCCCTCTCGCTACGCCTTTGAACAATTTATACTTTCTAAAGCACTAATAATCTGAAGTAACCCAGTACCTAAACTTAAGTCCAAATAATATATCACATGGTGTGTATTATTACCAGTATTGACTGAACTGTTTAACCTTTATATTAAAAGCCTAGGTTTACATAGAAAAACCCTAATTAAATCATTAGCTTCCTTGTTGCTTAGCCCTCCATGACCACTGTTGAAATGATTACTGACTGACACGTTAATAAGCAGCCAATTAACATGATTAAGATGATTAAGAGAACGTTAATTACCCCAGATATTACGCAGATTACTAACGTTATGACAACATCGCACGACTATGTGACATTTATTCGACACTTTGTTCGCAATACGTTAGTGTTAATTAAGTCGTTATACAGTTTGTGGTAATCAATATTTATGGGTAATTAATTATTTACATTTCTAATAAGATTGACTTTCTTACGGGCAAAACGTTTATTTTCTAAACATAAAACAATGTAGAAAGGGTTTTGACCTATCCTCTAATGTTTGAATGGTTTATGTAGAATTAGAAGCTAAAGGTTTGGATAAGGGTTTAATGAAGCTATAACGTTTGAAGGAAACAGACATATAGCCCCGAGTGGCAATATTTTAATTTCCTACTGACACCAGTAGGTTCAAGTTAGTAGACCGTCCCTGAGTCCACCCAGCTCTGATGGGTACCTAACTTACGTTAGGAAAAGTAAAGGCGGCTGGGCATAGCGCTAACAACACTATCTCTTCATATGCCGAGGACACAGAAACAACTCTAGTTCACTTGCCCAGTAGACCGTCAGGTTTGAAAGGGAACTTTACTTACTTACGGAGACCCGGAACTTATTAATTTTTAAGGTATTTCAGAAAAAGCATTTTTTTTTTTCATTAACTTCTACTCCTAAAAGCAGATATTATATTAATTAGTATTTCAATTTAATTAGATGGTCTTAGGTATTTGCATTAAAACTTCCGCGTGTGGCAATGAGCTATATTTTAAATTTAAAAAGAAAATATTCTAAAAAAGTTGTTATTCTTTTGTTTTGAAAACGTGTCTCCTGAACAAACTTTAAGAAAATACGTTCTGCCTTGAAGGGTTTCTGGTTTATAGAATTTGTACGTTAGTAACAGACAAATAGCATTCAATGTACCAGGCACTTCTAGTAGATTTGACAGGAAACCGTGGGTCTGGCTTTTATTTTAAAGTGTCTTGTATTGGGCTGAGGGGGGGGGGAGGAAATTGAATTTCTAGAACGTCTGACCGAAGATGATTTTTTTTTTACAATAAATTATTTTTTAGCTGATTTTTCGTTGAGAAGCTTTTATGTTCATGAAATAAGAGTGAACTTTTTTTGTAGCACGCTTGAAGATTTAGCTGGGTGATGTAATAAAAACAATTCGACTTGGGACATTAGTGTGAATTTTTTTTATGTCAGCGGTTAAATTGGAAAGTTGGGTGGCATTGCGTATAGTATCATTAGTTAAGTTAGGTTTTGGGGTACTGCAAAAGATTGTTTATTATTTAAGGTATAAATTTGGACGCTGATTAAAGGGTATAGTTGTAAACAATGTATGGAGCGGTAGGGTTCAGTGAAAGAACGTTAAGGGTTCGATGCTCAAGAACTAAACCATAGTATGTCCACGAGCCGACTGTTCCTTACGTCTATATCAGCTTTAGCGGTGTATGGGGTATGTAAGTATAGCAGGAGGGAAACCCAGGGGATACAGACCATGGAGACCCGGGTGGGTCGAACCCTAGGGGTCAGTAGCGCTTGGAATTATGGGTGGTGTTGATACCTCTGGGTCATAGCTCATCGTTGAAAAGGGTAATGGTAAGACTTAAGTCTACATCCTACCTTAATTTGCTAGGCTTAAGATCGCGGTAGAGTGCAGCAGTACAAGAGAATACGAGTTAGTGTAACGACATACGATTGTGAGGTTAATTTAATTTATAATACCGTCTTTAATTAAACCTATAATGTACTAGTTTTTATCTTGCGGAATAATTCGGCAAAACTAGAAGCCTGTACACTAGATAAAATAATTATAATAAAGCACATAATAGGCTAATCAAGATTTTTTTATACTTTAATAGATTGCGTGATTATGGTCAAATTAAATAATTCAATGGTCAAGAAAAAACAAAGGGACGCATGCCTTCATAAACAGGGAAGTGAGAAATAAAAATGATTTTTGTTTGTCAGTAGTTTTAACATAAAAATAGTTTTGGAATTTTGATTTAAAGCAGTATTATTCACAAAGCATTATCAGACATAATTTTTGTTTACAATTGTGATAAGGTGAGGAAGATTGGATGTTAAGAGATCACAGACAGAAGTTTAATCAGTGTAATTATCGTTCCAATTTTATGATTACATTAATTTGAAATCAAGTGATTCAAAAATTAGGAACACTAAGTAAAACACACCATCAATATCTTCTATTTCAGACATTATTCTTCATCTCTCTATCTTTCTCTGTGCCTGTCTCTCTATCTCTCTGCCTGTATCTCTAGCACTCTCTTCTATCAATACGCGATAGGCCCTACATGTATATAGTTATTAAATTAATCGATATGCTTATTAATAATTTAATTATGTGCGCTTGACATGTTCATTTTCAGGTTCAATATGAACCTGCTTCAATTTGATGTATAACTTTCTAACCGGTCAACATTCAACCGGTCTCAATGTGATGTATACCTGCCTAACCGGTTAAATTTGAACCGGTTCTCAATATCATGTCTAACTGTCTAACCGGTCAACATTCAACCGGTCTCAATGTGATGTATACCCGCCTAACCGGTTAAATTTGAACCGGTCTCAGTTTGCTGTGTGTCTGTTGGATTTGAACTCTCGCTCGACCTTTGTTTGCTCTGCCGTACCGACCACCACATTACGGGTTAGTGCGTTGTGTCCCCCAGCCAACTCCTGCCATTTTGAAATGTGATGTTTTTTTTTTGTTTTTTGTTTTTTTTTTTCTAGCCATCTTACGTTGGCTTCGTTATGAAATTATTTTTTTTTGAAATTATTATTTTGCTTGGATAATTGACATTTGTTTTTATTTTGGAGAAATAAAACATTTCTAAAAAAAAAATTGTCGTCCTTTAATTTTTTTTAATGTGCAGCTTGTCTTTTAAATATTTAATATTTTTAAAATCTGTGCTGAAATGGGAGGAGTGTGAATTAAGCTGACAAGTGACACCACCACCCTCCCCTTCCATTTCAATGACAACATAGAGCGTATTAAGTTTACTGTCAGTTTCAGAAGATGCGAATAAAACCCAGGGCTATGTATGATTCCCTCCCACCAACCAGTGTTTCTTCCAGACTCTTTTTTTTCCGGGAGGGCACTTGAAATTTTCGGGGGGGGGGGGGGGGGGGGCGAGGGCGGACACTGTTAAAAATATATTTTTCTTATATACATGTCATTTCGTTCGGAAGGGGGAGGGGTAGATTTTCTTCAAGCGGGGGGGGGGGGGGGGGGGGTTGGTTCCCAACCCTCTCTCCCTAAGAGATGGCTGGAAGAAACTCTGCCACCAACGTTAAATATATCACCCATCAACCAAACAGTAAAAATATAACGAAAAAACAAACAAACAAACAACGACACACTCCATACACACGCCTCTATTGTACATACACCAGATGTTCCATTTACCCACATAACCCTCATACACACCAACATACATTCACATAGCTAAATTAACACACACCCTCCCTATCCCCATATTATCCCATCATCAATGTTAGCATAAAATAAAAAAATAAATTTTTTTAGCGTAGCGAGATCGAATATTCAAAATCGATATTCTTGAAAGTGTGATTTTTTATGCACTTGAGAGATGGTTCGTGTTCTTTTCTGATTTTCTCACATTAGGACTGACTGTATATTTGCACCAGAAATTTATGTGCAACTAAACATTAAATATTTGCACAAGAAAGTAATGTGCAACTAAACATTAAATATTTGCACAAGAAAGTACTGTGCCACTAAAAATATTTGCACCAAAAAGGTGTGTCCTACTAAACCTAAAATATTTGCACCATAAACTGGTGTGCAACTAAACCTAAAATATTAGCACCAGAAACTGGTGTGCAACTAAACCTAAAACAAGGTGTAGGCCTATACTACTGCACATAAAATATTTGCACCAGAAGAAATGAAATTAAAATGTATATAAAAACGATTGATAATATTTCATATGTTTAATTCTGAAATACTAGTTTTCTCTTTAAAATGATTAGTGTAACTCTTTAATTTCGAAATTTAATCAGCAGTTGTTTCCCTTGACTGTTTAGTTATGTCCCTCTAATTTCTCTTCACTCCAGATTACGGCCAAGCAAATGAATGCTATTTTTAGAAACACGGCTAAGCGTCAGTCTGTGTCATTTCAAAGCATGACAACCGTTGTCGTCTGCAAGCACAGGTTTCATTAGGCGGGGATCGATACTAAATCAGATCGATCCGCTGGGTTTAGTTAACATGACCGCCCCCATTAAACCAAGCGTTAGATAAAATGGAGAGAGAAAGAAAATGGGGATAAGGCGGTTGGTGGTAGGGGGTGTAGTGAGGGTATGGATGGGGTGTGAGTGGTGTGTGTAGGGGAGTGGATTGTGTGGTTGGTGGGGTGTGTGGAGGTGGGTAAGTAGTGTGTTGTGTGTTGTGTGTGGCTGTGGTGTGGTGTGGTGTGTGGTGGGGGAGATACACGACTGATGAGTGTGTGAATGTTTATGTGGTGTGAGGGTGTGTTGAAGTGGGGTGTATGGGTGGCGGGGTGTTTATAAGTGGTATGAAGTGTAGGGGTGGTTGGGTGTATATAAGTGGAGTGTAAGGGGTGGTGAGTGTATATAAGTGGTGTGGAGTGTAGTGGTTATGGGGTGTCTGTCTATTGTGCAGGGCTCTCTGATATAATACTTTTAAACCAGAAATCAAAATACAACAATAACACAAGTAACAAACCAAAACCAAACCAATGACAAGGTAATTACAAATTGACTTAAGAAGCATTTTTTAGTTCCTAATAATCATGAATTGTGATGCTAATGGACACCAGCGAGTTGACGAGATTCCTTCCGTAATGTTGTTGACATGGAATAAAAATGTGCTTTTTTAGATTTAGGACCATAAAACTAATAAAAGATAAAATTTTATTAAAAACTTAAGCCTAAAATTAATTCAGAAATGTAATATTTTTAGAATCAATGCTATACAAGTTGCAGATCCAGAGAACTTGAAAATAATTTGTTGAGTTTAAGGCTACATTTCTATTTATTTTCATCAAGCCTAAGTTGTAACCCGATGTTTCACTTTCGTAAGACAAGCATTGATTGGCTGTAAAGGAACTCCGTGATCGATTTCTGACAGCCCCACTTTATAGTTATTTTGTTTACAAAACTTTGCAGATCAAGTTTTTAAATAACTATGCAAATTTAAACACCATGACCTATTTTTTCTATTTTTAGCTTACAATGTGTACAATAAAATGTATAGCGGCCATTGTTTATGTCGCCATTACACGTGAAAACCAAATTGTTTTTGCTTTTTTTTTTAATTTTTAGTTAGTTATCGAAAATATTAAAAACATCAAATACATCCAATCTTTAGTAAAGTCCGAAAAAAACCAGACAGACAGGATTTTATAACCATATTAATTGTAACTACGCCGTGCAAGATTTTTAAATGATTTTATACACCTCTCAAATACCTTTGAGACTTTTCTCGCTGGTGTCCATTACTGATATTTCAAATAATTAACGGTTTCGTACCCTTAAAGGAGTTGGCAAAATACACACATGTATCGATATTGTAAATGGATATGTAATGTAAACAAATACCGCATACATGACTTAGCATACAACACAAAGTTTATAAAGATGTTGTAATCTGTCATACGGGATCAATATTTAACTTACCTTGTCAGTTGAATTTTCAAACAACGCCTGCGCCATCAAATATACATACAAATACTTATTACTAAGCAAACACAAACATACAAATACACATACAAACACATACACACATGCATCAACATTACAAATATAATTTTCGTTACGAAATACCACCGACGAACATTGAAGGTCAAGGTCAACGTACTCACCTTTTGGGTCGAGTCTTGCAGCACTTCCGGCCACAGGTAGCGTTCCTACAGCTGCGAAGACACAGGTGTCCATAGCGCCACAGCATATATCCCAGCACGCCCATAAGGAACGTCCCCAGCAGGGCCGCTATGATGATCCAGGGGAGGTTATCCTAAAACAAGGGAGAAAACACACGATGAAAATAAATAGAACTCGCAAATGTCAATGGCCAACTTAAACATAAAAAAATTTATGGCCAAAAAATAAAAATAAAAATTTAATTAATTATTTAAAAAAAAATTAAAATCATCGCATAGGTCAGCAGAGCTGCGTTTTTATTTAACATGCTATTTTGTACAATATATCTGCCAAGACAAGTTTCGTTGGTCTTTCTTTACTTAAATAGATTTTATTCTTGTTCTTGTAATAATGACAAAGATTTAAAGGAATATTCTGGCGGACATTTCAAGGTAGCGTGACCTCATTGCCAAGGGTCAATTTTATGTCATGGAAAGTTTTGGAATGATAGATCAGACGTGATTACAGAGACCCTTCTCCTACAGTCGTTTCTATTTCTGTCCATGGGTGGATACAGTGTGAACTTTTGACTCCGCAGCACACTAAACTAAGCAGTGAAGAGATATCTAGTTTGCACACATTATTTTAATCTAGTTCTTATGCCATTTTATTTTTTCCCTTTGATTATTATATATGCAATTGATGTTCATTGTTCATGTCTTTGATGCTATGTAAAATCTATCAAATATATTATTATTACTGATTTAAATGTTTAAAACAATTGAATTAATAAAAATAAAAATAAAAAAAAAATCTACCCCCTCCTCTCTCCCCCTCTATCCACTTTACCCTCAGACATGATAACCCCACAATCCCTTTAACTGTTCCAACGACCCCACCACCCACCGCAACATCAATATCCAGAACTTATTTAAAGTTCTAAACCTTGTCTCTTTCCCCTCATCTTTCACACTGCAACCTTTTGAAAACTCAATGCGACCACTACAACACCCTTTCAACTAGTCAACTTAAGTTGTTTCCCTACATAGAAAATGCTTCACTGTCCCATTGACCCTCTCTGAAAAATTTCCTTTCCTCTCCCCACCCAGACTTCTGACACTTTCATTTGACCTTCACCCATTTTACTGTCATCCTTTACAATTTTTTATAATCGAATACATGACATCATGTAAATATTCATTATGTACATTTGCGAAACCTTTCGTTTTCATTTGGTGTTCAAAATTTATGTTAAAAAATTTGATGTTGATGTACTTGTTTTAATTGCAAATAAAAGTATTAAAAAAAATCTATACAAAACTGTTTAAACATTTAAAACTATCATGGTTAACTACGATTACTGTATTTCTTTATTTCTAATTACTTTCATTTGAATTGTTAATCGACAAATCATTTTTAGTAATGTTCACCATTTTGCTCATGCATTGTCATTTTTTTTGTAAATCCTTGAACTATGTTAAAGACTAACGCACACACACATTTGTATATGCTGATGTAATTATTTCTATTTGAAAATAAAAATATTAAAAAAAAAAAAAAAAAATCACAACAGCAAATGACTAGTTATTTTAAATTAAAATACCAATTAGATATTTAGTCATTTTAAATTAAAATATCAATTAGATATTTAGTCATTTTAAATTAAAATATCAATTAGATATTTCTAGCATTGAAATGTAGATAACCTCAATCTGCCCTTCTTCATAGTTGGCCAGAAAAAATTCAACTTCAGTTTCAGTTTGATGATATCAAACCTTAAAGTTCCTCCATTAAGTTATTCTTTCATTGTCATTGATGTACTATTATGATCCTGAACCTTAATGAATAACCTAATATATTATTTTTTGTTGTTCAATACATATGCTAAACCACAAATGTAAAAAAAAATAATTCCTCAACCAACACAACATCGTTAATATACAAGCAGTAAAAGACTAAAATAGCCTAGCGATTCAGCGCTCGACTTTTAACCAGAAAGTCTCGAGTTCGAATCCGGGTTCAAATCAGTGGAACAAAAGCGGATGGGTATAACGCTGACCACGCTATCCCTTCATACGCCAATGTCTATGAAGCAGATGAACTCTACTTTATCTGCCCCATTTGTCTTGGGCACGAACAGGAAATGATGATAAAACTAAAAACAAGTTAATAAAAGGTCTAGTGACAATTTAAGCGCAATGTCCTTATGTTATCTAAAAATAGATAGTGATCACAAAGACGTATAATGCTGGGGTGCGTTCAAGCTAGGAGAACGATCGGTTTGTAGGTGTTTATGTAATTTAAAAAAAAAAAATTTGTGACCGAACGAAAGGATATTTTTGAAAACTTTCTTCGGCAATATTGTTCTAAATTATGGCAGAAATCGATTGGTAAATGTTTCAAGTCGCTAAGTGGTCTGGTTGCCGAGATATGGGACAAAAACTGCATTTTTAAAGGTGTTTTGGCTTTTCCGGGAAATCCAGGAAGGAATTCCGGGAATTTTTTTGGCCCAACATCATCCTCGGAACTTGCTTAACATATTTGCTTTTGGAACTAGTCCTCGATACTGCTTCGTTGAGGAGGAGATACGACTTAAAGCTGCGGACACACATCGGACACACATCCATCCTTGACGAGTTAATAATCGCCATTGCCCGTATGGAAATTGCGCTAAAAATATATATGCTTAAGTTACGTTTTGAAAGAAATCATAAATATTCTAACGACAGTACTCGGGATGACAGAGTAAACTTCAATTAAAAGTGTAGTCATAGTTCTAAGACAATGAATAGCGTGTACATAATTGGAAGAAGAAAAGAAAAAACTAACGTAAAAAAATCATTTCAAAGCCTAACTTTAACCCTAGTCCTAACCCAGGCTATAAGTCAACTCTAAAACCGAAGCAAGGTAATGACAATACAAGTTTGAAGTCAAGCAAGTAGTTACATTTCCGTTATCCAGCTGGCAAACTATAGGGCTGGTAAGTAGGTCACCAACCAGTTCTACGGCTCAATAAAACCTGCATGAGCCATATAACTGGTTGGTGACCTACTTACCAGCCCTATAGCGTTTACTTACATCTCCCTTTTTGGAATATTTCTTGGTTGTTGTAGTTGGCGTGGTTGTGGTTGGTGGAGGCTTTGTTGTTGATCTAGGTGGTGGAGTTGTCGGACATGGCTGATTCAAAAAAAAATTCCAAAATAATTTTAAAAAAGAATTGGTATCCTATTATTTTATATGTATTACTATTATTAATTATTATAAAACAAGAAGACAATAAAAACTATTTAAAAAAGACACTAAGGTATATTAATTTAGAAATTTAAAAACAGAAACAAAATCATAAATAGTTTATAATCAGACCTGCCACTTGAATCAAAGTGTCTGGTCTAAGTAAAAAGATTTTAATTACACAGGTGACAAAGGTTAACGAGATAGTTATCTCATCAAAGATAGAACAGGCAGCTGACAGACATATACTATCGTGGTGTTATGGAAATAGTTCTGTGAGCGTGTAGACTTAAGGAGCTTTGGATGACAAAATCTGAGTCACGTGGAGTGATTTTATGAGGAACTAATCCTATGGGAATTCAACATATTAAGCTGAACCTACACAATAGAAGTCTGTGTAGCTCATACTATATTATGTGACTAAACTCTGTTGGGCTAGAGTTATGTGATGAACTAATGTCAATGGAACTAGACATTATGTGACTAAAGTCTATGGGACTAGACATATGTCACTAAAGTCTATGGGACTAGACATATGTGACTAGTCTATTTGACTAGACTTATGTGACTTAAGTTTATGGGACTAGTCTATTTGACTAGACTTATGTGACTAAAGTTTATGGGACTAGACATATGTGACTAAAGTCTATGGTACTTGACGTAAGTTACTAACTAATGTCAATGGGACTAAACATAATGTGACATTAGTCTAGGTAACTAAACTAATGTGATTAAGTTATGTGATTAAAGTGTATGAGAATAGTCATTTGGGACTAAATTAAAATGATTGTTTGCTTTTAATAATGATTGTTGGTTCTCATTATCATTATTATTTCCTCAAATAAACGTTAATCGGGGTTTATTATCCAGGGGATTTTTGGCGCGGAGGAGGGGGGGGGGGGTTCAGGGAGGGGTTTATGAAATGACACCAACATAGTAAGACCGATCCTGGTTCTGTAAATGCCGTATGTAAAATACTCACCGTGAACCGGACGGAAATGACAGCCGGGTTTTTACTCCTAAGCGGCCCGGGCGTCTGACCCCTGTCGTAGGCGTAAGCATTAAACGTGACAACCGTCCCAGCTTTCAAGGCCTGTGTGATGACGACCTCCCCTCCACTGCCGACACTGACACCCCCGCCCGATCCTCTGGGGGAGACATAGATGTCATTAATGTCATGTATGTCATACATATAATACATGCTATGCATGTGTCATGGCGTCATGTGTGCAAGTAATTATGTAAATGTCATATCAAATTCTTCATAAATGTCACACATGTCACACATACAATCGTACATAATATCCATTTCAATCCCCCCCCCCCCCCCGCATTTATTTATAAAGAAAATATTTACTTTTAACACTGTCCGCCTCTCTCCCCTTTCAGAAATTTAAGTCCGACCCCCCAAAAATTTCAAGTGCCCCCCCCCCCCACCTACTCGGAGAAAAATAGTCTGGAAGCAACACTGTTAACAATTATGGTAAATGCAGTGACATAGATGTCACTAGGCTTATAAAATCTCAAACAACATAATGCAATACAGGTTTCATAACTTGTGTTGCAAGTCAATCCTCATACAGTGCACAATGCATGTCATAAATGTCAAACATACACACACTAGTATAAAAATCACACAGTTCTAAATGTCATACATAGGAAAGTTGTCATGTACATCAACCAAAGTGCTACAGGTAAACAAACCACAATTTGACTTACTGGTAGTAGATGACGTTGTTCTGTTCACGTGAAGAATCTTTATCTGTGGCAGAGATTGTCCCAATTTTGGTGCCTGCAGATGGTGGATAGAACATGACAAAACTACTCTGAGCTATTGCATGCTGTGTTTTCACACAACTAACACCTCACTAAGACAATTTGTATGCTGTGTGTTCACCACCTAACTACTCACTTCGTCTAGTGCATGCTGTGTGTTCACACAACTTACTACTCACCTGCAGAGGTGCACTCCGTGGCAGCGAAGGTGTAATCAGGTATGTCAAAAATTGGTGCGTTGTCATTGCAGTCGACGAACGTCACCTCTACGGTAGCAGATGACGTCAAACCCCCCTTGTCTTCGACCTGCGAGACATAAGCAACATAGTTTCAGACTAAATAACTGACTGCATTGGTTGATACTGATTATGGAAGACACTATGGCGAAAACTTAAAACTTTACAAAACAAAAATGCATTATCATGTTTGACAAATTGATAAGAACTAAATACAACCATATGTAGAACGGTAGGAAGAGGATATTGAGGGTGACACTAAAACAAAACAAAGTCAAATTCAAAACTGTTTTTATAAAAAAAATAAAAATAAAAAAGAATGGTACACTGAAGAAAAGCTAGAGTTGATACTCTAAATAACAATCTGACGGTGAATAAATGTACTTCTCTATTGTACGACTCAAATGTATTATGACTTTAATTAGTTTATTGAAAAAAAATTTAATGCAAGATTATCAATCCCCTTTTCCTTCTGTAACACCAACTAGATGAAAATATTAATCAGTGGGTGCTTTGAAAAAAAAAAACGTCATTAAAATTATTTTAAAACCGTCTTGTTGCTATTGAGGTATCGCACGGTAAGCCTTCAAGACATAACATTTTATCTTTATTAAAAAAGTATTAAACAAACTATACTTAATCCAAAGTTATATAACAGCAACCCTAACCGCAACTCTAAAACGCTTTATAGAGAACCATAATCTGATTTCCCAGACTCGTGACGTATTCTATTATTTACTGAACATTTTTTTATAATCGAATACCTAAGTCGCCTAGGCTACTGTTAAAATCGATTACCTGCACGCACCATGACTTCTTGTAATCGATTACTATCAGGTAGCATTTCTTATAATCGATTACCTGCACGTACCATGACTTCTCGTAATCGATTACTATCAGTTAACATTTCTTACAATCGATTACCTGCACGTACCATGACTTCTTGTAATCGATTACTTTCAGTTTAAATTTCTTACAATCGATTACCTGCACGTATCATGACTTCTTGTAATCGATTAATATCATGTAACATTTCTTACAATCGATTACCTGCACGTATCATGACTTTTTGTAATCGATTACTATCAGTTAACATTTCTTACAATCGATTACCTGCACGTACCATGACTTCTTGTAGTCGATTACTATCTTACAATCGATTACCTGCACGTAAAATGTCTTCCTCCTTGGCGTGGTCACGACATCTACGTCATAGTCCATCAGAGTCTTCAGGAATCCTGTGGTGGGGTCGATGCCAAACTGACCCTCGGGGTTAGAGGTCATGGGCAGTAGGGTCCACCTCTGGGTGTCCGGTTGGTCTTCGTCTAAAACGTGAAGGTGTGAGTCGAACTCTCGCTGTGGGGAAAGTCATGAAGGAATGGACATGTAATGGGATGTATGGAAGGCTGGATATGTAATGGGATGTAAGGAACGTGAAGGTGTGAGTCGAACTCTCTCTGTGGGGGAAGTCATGAATGGACATGTAATGGACATGTAATGGGATGTAAGGAACGTGAAGGTGTGAGTCGAACTCTCGCTGTGGGCAAAGTAATGGAGGAATGGACATTAGACATGTAATGGAATGTAAGAAGGATTGGACATGTAATAGGATGTATGGAGGATATGACATGTAGTAGGATGTAAGGAGGATTGAAGATGTAATGGGATTAACGAAACATGGACATGTAATCGGGTGTATGGAAGATATTGGACATGTAATGGGATGTATGGAAAAATCGACATATAATGGGATGTATGGAAAAATGGACACGTAATGGAATGTATTGAAGATATTGGATATGTAAACGGGTGTATGGACGACTGAACATGTAATGGGGTGTAATGAAGAATGAATATATAATGGGATGTATGGATGAATTGACATGTAATGGGATATATAGGAAAATGGAAATGTAATGGGATGTTTGGATAAATGGACATGTAATGGGGTATAATGAAGACTGGACATGTAATGGGATGTAGGGAAGATATTGGACATGTAATGGGTTGTATGAAAGACTGAACATGTAATGGGGTGTAATGAAGACTGCATATGTAATGGGATGTATGGAACACTGACCATTAAGCGAAACGTACGAGAGGTAAGATGGAAGACTATATGACTGCTAAGATTTAAGTTCAAATCCTAGGCTCGAGTCCCTAGGACGTTGTGGAGCTTACCCAGCTCTTAGGGGTACCTGACTCAGGGAAAGGGAAGGCGATTGGATACTGACCACGCTACCCTTTATTTTCCTAAGTCACTGAAACACGTAAACTAACTTGACATACCCCATAGCTTACTGTAACCTTTTATTTTACAAATATTGGTATTCAGGAATGTTGAATCATTGTTAGAACTGTTTTGCACATGGATATTTTATTTTGTGTAAACAACTTACCACGTATTTTTAAACTAAGGGAAACAACTTACAATTATATTTTCAAAGTCATTAAAATTACGTAAATATTAAGAATCATTGAAAATTAAAATAAATCAAAGACTACTTTTTAAGAATACATTACAGAACTTTCATTTATCATCAATCTGATTTCAAAGTACATAAAGCCAATGAAGATTACTATATATTTTGTTATATTTAAAATTATAAAAATGTTTTCGATATCAAATGCATAAACAATATAAATAATAATTGAAATTGGATCAGGATTATTATTCTTGCAATTTTTAGGCTTTTTTACTTTCTCGTATATTTGAAGTCTTCAACCTTCCCCATCTGAACTAGGACTGACAAATATATTAAAATGACCTCAAATCATTTGCGCTTTATAGCAAGAACTGTTCTTGTAAAAAATAATGACATAGAACCAGCATACAGACTTTTGGATAACATTCTGAGAAAGGAACATTTTTTCTCTGATGTCAAAAGAAAAGAAAGATTTGAGAAACCATTTCTTAAAAGAAGTCGCCTGACCTATGAAAGATGTCGGAGAATTTATGATTCTGAAATGCGCAGAAAGATTGAATTTGTCATGAGAAAGAATCGACCAGATCCATTTTTGAGATAATATGTGAAATTTTCTATGCCATTAAATTTGTATGACTACCTGAAAAAAAAAAAAAAAAAAAAAAAAAAAAAAAAAGTATTTTTGAAGTATAGAACCACGCACGCCGAGAAAAAAAAAACCACTTGAATCATCATTTAATTATACATTTGCACTTTCAGTTTCAGGTTGGTTTTTAATTTTTATTTTTTCTTTATATTTAGACGTTTTGTATTAGATCTATGTATACGTAAACCATCTTAAATGAATGAAAGCAGGCTACAAGTAAGAAAGAAATATTACTATTGTAAATCTGTATCAGTCCTCACAAGCCGATGATGAAAACGAATACTAAAGCGAACACACAACTGACGATTTCTTTCGATTTCCACCCCCCGTAAAACTTTCGATTTGCACCCCCCCCCTTATACTTTATATATATATATATATATATATATATATATATATATATATATATATATATATATATATATATATATATATATATATACCTGGGGGTCTATGGGGGGCCCCCCTAACAACCCCCCTGCCTACGCCACTGCCCGAAGTCATTACCTCCTTGTCAATTACGCCCCCCCCCCCCCGCTCCGTCCCCACACACACACTTTGAAGAACCCTGACCCTAACCATAATCCCAAACCCCAACAACAAAGCTATATTTAAACCCTAGCCCCAACATCAATCCTAGCATCAATAGGGCTGGTAAGTAGGTCACCAACCGGTTATACGGCTCAATAAAACCTGCATGAGCCATAGAACTGATTGGTGACCTACTTACCAGCCCTATTGGTAGCTGGGGCGTTGTTTCCATTTACAGTTGTGGCTTCGGACCCCGTCTTACCTATACACTTCTGACATAACATTTATCTGGCAATCTGTACATTTCTCGTTAAAAAGCATTGAAATAAAACTACGTCTACTTGAACGATAGTTGCCACCCTGGACACCTATGTTAGCAAGTGAGGTGTGTATAGGTGTCTGTTGTGTTTTAACATAACCGGAAGCCTTACCTGCCCCTCGCAGACTTCAAATTCCGTCCTATCAGGGGTTATCTTGGGCGGCTCGTTGACGTCTGTCACCTGAAGAAGTGGGGATCGATTATATTTTTGTATTTTATTTTTGTATTTTATTTTATTTTTGTATTTTATTTTTGTATTTTATATTATTTTTTATTTTATTTTATTTATTTTATTTTTAAATTTTTAATTCTTTTTAAAAAAAAAATTAATTTTTAAAAATTTTTAAATTTAATTTTTTTTTTATTAATAAAATAATATTATCAAGCCATTGTCGGAAATTGTGTTTAATTGTATTAATTTCTAAAAAAAATGTAACCGCTGTGTTACGGTAGTGACATTTGATATAGAATCGTCCCACTGCAAAGTATCTTTCATGCATCTCTTCTAAGTCGAAAAAAGTCTCTAGCACCCCACCCACTCCACACGAACGAAATGAAAAAATATATCGGAAATATATTCTTTGACCAGTATCCGCCCACTGGAAATTTAAGTCACCAAAAGTTACAAGTGCCCCCCCCCCCCCGGATAAATAGTCTGAAAGAAAAAGAGCTAGTATGAGGGATGTGATTTGACTATTTTGACAAAGGGCAATGGATCAAAACATGAGATATCACACTCTGGCATTAAATGAGCAATTTTTTTTCTTTGTGTGAATGTTAACATTTCTTTTATAATTTGAATATACACAATTTTGATACAATTTTAGATAAACCTTCATACTGATGAACGAGCTCATTTTATTTTTCATAGAAAAATACGTTTCAAAAAATGAAAATGGCAATTTGAATGTGGCATAATGTGACGTTATTTTTAAAAGCGGTCTAACAATTTTGTGACGTATGACTATTTGGATGGGGTGCGAGATTAAAAAAAAAAATTCATAAAAAACGTTTTAATAACAAGCTTTTATGTAATGATGCACTAAAAAGTAGAAAATAAATTATAGACTACTATTTAAATAACTATAAAGAAAAGCGTGGGTCACTTTAGTATCTATTGGATACCTTTACTAATGTTAAGGAAGACACCCACGCTTTTCTTTATAGTTATTTAAATAGTAGTCTATAATTTATTTTCTACTTTTTAGTGCATCATTACATAAAAGCTTGTTATTAAAACGTTTTTTATGAATTTTTTTTTTCAGTACTTTACATGTTTTATCTACAATAGAGTTACATGACTAAAAACCATTGCGCGCCTACTGAATATCACGTTCAGTAGGCGCGCAATGGTTTTTGAACGCAGCCATTACGTGGTCGTGATGGCGCAGCTATTGATGACGGGTGTGGTGTGGTTGGCTAGACATGCCTACTAATTCGGTCCAAATTTTAATTAATTAATAAAAAATTAATTAGGCATCCGATTAAGTCAAATTTAGTTTCAGATTGCATTGTCTTCATGTCTTGACCCACGTGCCAACTGTGAATCGTATCTGTCAAGTAGAACTGTCCGAATTTTCACTCCTGCGTTTCCGTCTAGACTGACGACAGACAGAGGAAGTGAGTTAAATAAAAGCTTGTAAAAAATAGACAGTTCTAGATATATGTACGACTTCCTAATTGAAATAACATTAGTTTCGCTTCATTAAACCCCCAAAGATTTGAATGCAGATAGGTGACTTACCTTTAGACGTAGGTGGTAGGGGGATGAGGTGCAGAAGCCGTCAGTGGCCTGTATGGTAAGGTCTGTCTGTCTGGACGCCAGGTCTTCGTAGTTCAAAGCTCCGGCAATGTCGACGTTAGGGTTTTTGCCTGTAATGCAATCATATGGTATATTGATAAGTCTGTTGTAGGATCATTTTTAGTATTTTATACCTGCAATACATTCGCATTTTATGGGATCAGATTGTATGACTGTAATACAATTACATGTTACAGGACTATACCTTTTGCCTGTAATACAATCACATGTTATTGGATCATATCTTTTGCGTTTAATACAATCACATGTTATATGATCACATTTTGTACATGTAACATAATCATGTTATATTGATAAGGCTGTGATAGGATCATTTTTTCGTATTTTGTGCCCATAATACAATCACATTTTATATTCAGAAAAGCTGGAAAATGAAGAGGTATAATGACTAACATAACATTATTGAAATGTAGAGAATAATCGGCATATTGAAAGCGTAAAACTTGTTTTTATGTTAAAATATCTCAAATATGTCATTTAGGACATGTTGAGTACAATTATTTTGATTTAATTATTTATTTCAATTAAGGAGATTTTTTATATTATTGTGTACATGTATCCTTGGCTCAATGATATTCATAAATTAAGGCCTTATTGAAAACCTGTATTAATATTAGTGGCCACAACCAAGGTGTTTATTTACTGCTGCAAGTTTCCACAGAATGTGTTATGGTTGTGTTGGGGTGAGAAAAATGTTCATGTGGGGGAGTCAACTAATCATACACGCTGGTGACATCCGCAGTGGGGGCGGGGAGGTAAATTGGTTCTAGCCCAGTGGGACAGGGCGTGTCAAGAATACTGCTCTGGCCGTCAAGTGGGACACTGAGGAGTGAATATTTCACTGGCCGTCCATTGAGACAGGAGTGAATATTTCACTGGCCGTCCTATGACACACAGTGAATATTTCACTGGCCGTCCTATGACACACAGTGAATATTTCACTGGCCGTCCACTGTGACAGCGAGGAGTGAATATTTTACTGACCGTCCATTAAGACACCGAAAAGTGAATATTTCACTGAACGTCCAGTGAAACACCGAGTGAATATTTCACTGGCCGTCCACTGAGACAGAGAAGTGAATATTTCACTGGCCGTCATTGAGACACAGAGAAGTAAATATTTCGCCGACCGTCCACTGAGACACCTAGGAGTGAATATTTCACTGGCCGTCCAGTGAGACACCGAGGAGTGTATATTTCACTGGCCGTCAACTGAGACACTGAGGAGTGAATATTTCACTGGCCGTCAAGTGAGACACCTAGGAATGAATATTTCACTGGCCGTCCACTAAGACATCGAGGAGTGAGTATTTTACTGACCGTCCATTAAGACACCGAGTGAATATTTCACTGGCCGTCCAGTGAAACATTGAGTGAATATTTCACTGGCCGTCCAGTGAAGCAATTAAGCGACAGAATACCACTTGCCGTCCATTTTCACAATGCATGTATTGTGACAATATGCCCAAAATATTTCATTTGCCTTCTTTCGTAGCAATGTGTAAAGAATTTCAAACTAATTCACGGATTTTTAACCTTTTTGGAATTACCGAACCCCACTAGATCTAGTTTCAAATGCGCATTCACCGAACCCTTCTATTGTCCATGCTTACAAAATCCGAAAGTGAATTATATGAATTGGGTGTGTGTCTTGACCTCCGCTAAAACCCTGAGACTTACTTACCGAACCCCTAGGGTTCAATCGAACCCAGGTTAAAAACACTGAATTAACTGTGGGGACTAAGTTCTACTAAATTTAGACTGGTCGTCCATAGTTATACATTGCGAAGCATATCACAATTATCGTTCATTTATGCAAAGTGATACATTGTTAAATCACAATGGACCTTTCTTAAGGAAGAAGCAGTAAAAGTATAACATGACAACATGACGTAAACCATCTAAGGATATAGAAAACTATACTACATCCAGCTGTATTTATAACCGACTGTAGATGAGCATCGTTAGTATTATCTGTGCACAGTTTAAAGCTATCATCGGGTGGAGGGGATATTAAACCAACTAAACGTTGCAAAATTGGCCTGAAGAAAATGTATTTTTTTTAGAATTGTAATAACTGACGGGTGAATAAAAATATGTATATATATATATATATATATATATATATATATATATATATATATATATATATATATATATATATATATATATATATATATATATATATATATATATTTTTTTTTTTTTTTTTCGCGGGGAGGGGGTGTGACACCATTAATTCCGCAACGGGTTACACCCACCGTAGCGACGCCATTACTAAGAGCATCACATGCCCGGACCTTAAAAACTGAGAGCGTCAAGAATTATTGTCACTGACCGTCCAAGGTAAACTGCGCCACCCCAGGGGCGTTGTTAGAGGTCACCGTGTAGGTCACGGGGTCACCGTTGCCGTCAGAGAACAGCATCTTGTAGGCGGTGCCGGTAGCGTCTTCTGGAACTTGGACGGTGGTGTCCAGATTGGCGGCCACAGGAGGAACATTGGCGTCTGAATATATATATATATAACGAGCTTAGACATACATACATATGTGTGCACGTATATGTGCGTACGTGTGTGTGTGTGTTTCTGTATGGATAACGGTTACATGTATTAATTTTTGAATACGTGATGAAGCATTACCAAATGTATAGGTAAAATAAGTTACATAATTTTGAAACCGCTACGTCGTATAAATAGGCATTTCAAAAAAAAATTCAGCCGCCGTGCTACATGAATGGACATCTAAATAATAAATGGTACATATTACACAGGTATATGACGGCTTGGCCTAGTTGTATAGCGCTAGACTGCTAATCTAAAAGTTTAGTATTTGAATCCAGGTACAAAGCTGTGGACCTTATCTCAGTCCACTTAGCTCTGATGGGTACCCAACTGACATTATGGACAGTAAAGGCGGCCGGACATAGTGCTGAACAAATTATCACTTTATATGCCGAGGTCAAGAAACATGAACTCTGCTTCATCTTCACAATGGATCGCTAATTCTAAAGGAGAATGTTTACTTTTTTTTACTTTGATTACTCAGTTGGGAGGTCAACCTAAACAACTCACCAGGTGGGAGGTTAACCTAAACATGTGTGTAACCAACTCACCAGGTATGGAGCCGTCTATAACCAGAGGTCCCACGGTGTTGGTGCCGTCGCTGATGCCGACTTTGAAGGTGACGTCATTGCGACATTCTCTCTTTAAGTCAACCGTCGTCTTGATCTCTCCGGTAACTGTTACATGTATTAGTGGGGGTCATTAAGGTCATTATTTTCATTAGATAATGTGGTTTATTAAAACAAACAATCAAACACTCACACATTTACACACGATCGTATCAATCCAGACTATTTAAAAATCAACTTTAAAAAATATTTTAAAAATAAATAAAAAAATAAATTAAAATTTTCAAATTTTTAGCAATACTTAAAGAGAATATATCATAAAAATTAAAATTAACCAATACATTAAAATATTGAATCAGCGAATACATCGAGTACCTGGATCGATGACGTAGTTTCCGGCAGATGACGCTGGCAGTACCTGCAAGGAATATTTGATGTCGTCATGTTCTTCATCGTCTGCTTGAGCGTGGTACACAACCGTGCCAGAGGTCATTCCAGCACTCATGGTCGCGCTATCTGTGATTGGGATATATATATATATATATATATATATATATATATATATATATATATATATATATATATATATATATATATATATATGTATATATATATATATATATATATATATATATATATATATATATATATATATATATATATATATATATATATATATATGTCGGAGGCGTAGCAAGGGGGGTGTGGACCGCATCGGGTTACGGTTACACCATTTAGGAGGTGACTCCAAGGCAAATATAGCAAAATAGATAAAGAAAGAAATGATCATTCCAGTTAAATATATGATTAATTAGAGTCTAAAAGACCTTTAAGGGCAAAGTTAACAAGTCCCAAATAGAGCATATATTTAAGGAATTAGTTCATTTTTAAAATTTGATTTTTGTTTTCTCATTTTTAAAGTATTTTTTATAAAAAATTACGTCAACTGATGTTTTTTGTGTTGCGGGCACGTCATAACAGACAGTTGAAAGAACTTACCAAACAACTTATCTGGGTCAAAGTGGGGCGGGGTGTTGGGTAAGACCGTGACCTCTATGACCTCTGTGGTGGACTCGTGGTTCATGTCGCTACAGGTCAGGGTGAGAAGGTAGGATGGCGCCGAGCTGTGGTCTAGGGTTCCAACCCCGGCACGGTACTGGAGACTTTCATCTGACACGTAAAAGTTAAGTAAATGTTGACTATTCGTTAGAGCAAGTTATTTTTAAATAATAATATTTACGCGATGTAATTAATTAAATGATGATTTCATTAGTAAAATTAAGAGAAAAAAAATCATAATTTAGAGCACCTCACAACACAGACTACAATCTAACCCTCACCCTCCCCCTACCATATGTGATCTCACCTGCGCCAGTATAGAGCACCTCATACCACAAGATACAACCTCACCCCCGATCTCCCTCCCTACTATATGCTATCCCACTTGCGCGACTACAACCTAACCCCCACCCATCTCACCCACCCTTATTTCCTAACCCCACCCCTACCATTTTTATGTTATCTCACCTGCGCGATTATAGATCACCTCAAAACACAGACTTCAACCCATCCCCCATCTTCCCCACCCCCAACACCTCCATATTTGTCACCTCACCTGCGCCGGTATTGAGCACCTCAAAACACAGACTACAATCTACCCCCCCACCCCCCCCCCACCCCCCCATCTCCCCACCCCCCACCCACCAAACATCACCTCACCTGCACCATTATTGAGCACCTCAAAACACAGACCACAACCTACCCCCCATCTCCCCCATCTTCCCCCACCCCCACCAAAAACACCTCACCTGCGCCATTATTGAGCACCTTAAAACACAGATTACAACCTACACCCCATCTCCCCCTACCCCCAACACCCCCACTAAACATCACCTCACCTGCACCGTTATTTAGCACCTCAACACACAGACCTACCACCCCACATCTCCCCCCCCCATCCCCCCACTAAACATCACCTCACCTGCGCCATTATTAAGCACCTCAAAACACAGACTACACGGGTTGTTGGGCACCATCGACGTGATGCTGGTTGTTGTCTTGTCACCATCGGGATCATGACACGTGATCTTTGACAATTCTTCGTTCACGCTGGTTCCTTCTTTGATCTTCACGACTTTGGTGAACCCTGTAATCTCAGGCTGGTTGGAATAGTAATATATCATCAGTGGCGTAGCGAGGTCGGGTGTCACCCGGTGCGGCACTTAATGGTATCACCCCCCCCCCCCTCCCAGAGGCATAGAGACCCTTCCTAGGGTCAAACTTTCAAATTTTCGATTTGCACCCCCCCCTCAAGTTTTCGATTTGCACCCCCCCTCGAGTTTTTCTCTATATATTTAGCTATTTTTTGCCTTGGTGTCACCCCCCTAAATAGTGTCACCCGGTGCGGTCCGCACCCCCAACCCCCCCTTGCTACGCCCCTGTATATCATGTTAAGTAATAACTATTTCTAGTTGTACACCAATATGGATGTACGTAATTTAAAAACAGCTTAGTACTGGACTACAAGATGTAAATCTATACGTTTCATAGCAGCATTCGAAACTGAATGCAAATGTAATGGTAACAGCCTCCAATCCAGAGGCGTAGCGACGAGGGGGGGGGGGTTAAATGTGTCTTCGGGCGCCGACCCCAGGGGCGGCAAAATGGGTTAGAAAAAAAATAATAAAAAACTCAGTTTAGCTACAGTTTTGAATTATAAGTATAACAAATACAAAGGGGGGGGCAAATTGAAAGTTTGTTCTCGGCGGCCGGGAGGGGTCGCTACGCCTTTACTACAATCTACCCTCTTCCCAACACTAGGCACTTTATAATTATAATCTAAAGTTTACTCATTTAAATATAGCAACTCTTCACTCTTCTAACACACACACACGCACACACACACACATACACACACGCACATGCGCGCATATTATATATATATATATATATATATATATATATATATATATATATATATATATATATACATGTGTGTGTGTGTGTGTGTGAAATTTTCTTTAGGATCAACGTAAAACAAGGCCAGTCTCTACAATGTTAAATTGAATCAAACTCATAGCTCTCAATAAAGTAAAATTTTACCTTAGCAGCCACTAGCGTACACAACAGAATCAAATCAAATCCGAACAAGGCCCACAACTCCATCAATCCTCTGTCGGCAATAACACAACCAATAAATCAAATTGTACAAACAAAACCGAAAAGTCCCAAATGGGTTCTAACCACAGTTTCAAATATTTTCCAGAGAACTTTTCAGTAAGTTTTAAAGTACACGATTATATAAGTTTATAACATGTTCCTTAATTTCCTCCCTTTGCGTCTGAATTGGTCACTCATTGAACACACGATTGTCTGGTGTCTCTAACAAAATACATGTTGTTATATTTTATACTTTAAAAATACTTTGTTTTCAAATTAAAGTAGACTTAAGTGATTTTATAACAGTTTAACTAGTTTTTGTGTTTATTTATTTTAAATTGAATTACAATTTAAAATGTAATTATTATTTCTTTTAACGGTAAAAAAAATATAAATTACTATTCAAGAGAAATAAAAACACATAGTCCATATTTCGTGTTGTATTTTAAACCTTGAATCAAACTCTGCTTAAATTAAAGATCACTGACTACTACCAGTAGAAACCTATATTAGTACTGATATACAAGATATATAATGTAACAAAACTTAGCCAATATTTCAATGCGTCAATAGAGAATCTATACATGCATTAAAATAACTTGCTGGATTGTGTCTATTAACTTAGACATTGTTTACTCAAACACATCAATCACAGATATCGATTAGTAGCTGATAGCTAGTTCGATCTGTGTCATGATCAGTGCCATCATTACGTCAACATTAATCTCCAAGACATACAGATATCTTTAGGCTCTATAAATAGACCAACCCTCCCCAATTTTTTTCTCGCTTTTTATACTCGTGTGTTTACAGTAGAGATAAGAACATGGATACTTAAGTTAAAAATAGAACGAATCAGACTAAACAGTAGGGGTCGGCGTGGTCGAGTCGGTAAAGCTCATAGTTGCTAAACCGAAAAGTCAGATAAGGCTCGTTAGCTGGGGACAGCCACTCTTCTAGGAGAGACAACTCCAAAATCAAACAACTGCTGCCTTGTAGTTTGTTCTTGGTTGGACTAAGGCTATGGAAGCAAATCCAAAAAGAAAAAGCAGGCTGAAATCGGAGTCAATGGCCTCAATGGCGCATAACCAATGACACGTAACGCTTAATTGTGTTGGAGGCGTGGTCGAGTCGGCAAAAAGCTCATGGTTGATAAATTCGAACAAAGTCTCGAGTTCAAACCCACTGGCAGATAAATCTCGATCCCTTTCAACACTAATAATTAAGAACGAAGAAGAAGAAAAAGAAGACTGAATAGTGGGTTTTTATTCGCTGTGCAACCATTGACAAATGACTTGTACAAATAGTGGAAATGAGTTGCCCTAAACAAAAACAGAACTCTGAAACAGACATAGGGCGCGCTTACTTACAGATAAATGTTACTTAACCAGACTTATATGCCCCATCTAAAGGCTTCACTATTAATTGTAACACATGCGTCATGAGAAAATAATTTAGGTCTTTATGGATTTATCAAGTTCAATTTGTGATAAAATACAAATATAGTTTTGGCTACGTTTGATTTAATTAGTACTGCGTTTACTTCTAATTAGCGATTTGGTTTACACCTAATACAGTTATAATTAGTCACTTACGAAAGCACACCACTAACTATAACCAAAACACCATATTTGTTGTCAGTCAGCACTAACCACTGACTATGTGGAGCTCTATACTTACTTTAATAATACTTTCACAGATGTGCTACTTTGTAAATTAAAATATTAGCGTATTAGTTACTGAGACCACATTACAATTGCATAAGTCTCTGCAGAAATATAAGAGTACTTATTTTAACAAAGCTGAAGTAGTTGAACTTAATATTAACCACAAAGAGATTTTATAATTCACTTATTCTAAAATTCCATGTCACTGCCATACACAGACAATTTTTATGAAATAAAAATAATATGATTTACAACCGATTTACCACATAAAGGGGAATAATTAACCTTTGAAATTAATAAGGTAATATTTCATTTTTACCTCCCTTTAAAATGTAAAAGTATTATGGATTTATCAATGTGTAAAAGGGGTATAAATTTAACGCGTGGTAAAGTCTTTTTTTTTTTGAGTATATTATACTCTTATGCTTATGAATCACATTTTAGTTGTAGACTCAAACACACTAATTCGAAAATTGAAGGACCGTTAGAAAAGAACACATAAAATAGACATTGACGTGGAATATTTCTCTGAGCTGTCAGAGTCCTTTGAAGATAAGCAATATGTTACAACCACAAACAATTCTAAACATTTTAAATATTTGAACATAGGATACATTTTGTATTAATTGATACCAGTTTTATTTTCTCAATTAAAAAACAAACAAAAAAAAAACGTTTTTCTGTGTCTGTCTATTTTCACCAATAGGCGTACTATTATGTGCTATTTACAAAATAAGCTTGTTAAACCCAACTATAACATACAACGCATAAATAAATAAATAACGACATCATATAAAATTGCTTAGTTCTGTTATTTTTTCTTTACAAGGGAACTTACTCAGATTGATTTTACATTAAATACAACCAAAATCTTTGATCAATGTGTATTTAATTAGAACCGACAGAGCCAAACAGGCATCTATGTCCCATTTTAGCTAGGGTTTTTTTCCAGGCAATTGTATTTATTCCAAACATCATTGGGCATTTTTAATAGCTACGTTCTATAAAATTAACAAATTATTGTGCAAGTGTGATTTAATAGTTTGTTAATTACAACTAAACTATGCATCGAATGGCCTCAAGGAGCAGTTTCGTAGAAAACATAATAGATGCTGAGACAGAAATATAATTATGTTGTTCGTGTTTTTTTTTTGTAGTGGTTTGAGCTAAAATATTTACAGGCCTTTAAACTGATTTAAAAGTTTTCAAATATTATAGTTCATTACGATTTTTTTTTTACTATTTTTTAAAAAGTTACAAATTTCACATGCCTTTAGACAGATGCTTAATCTTTATAACAAGTTGTACATAACGTAAGATTTTTTTACAGATTTGTATTAAAATGTACATGACTTAAGGTTTTTGTACAGATTTTTATTAAAAATGTACATGACTTAATATTGTTTTATAGATTTGTATTAAAAATGTACATGACTTAATGTTGTTTTACAGATTTGTATTAAAAATGTACATGACTTGAAACAGTTTTACCATGCTTAGCATAAAATGTACATTATTTTAGACGCATTTAAAATCTACATTAGCTGAACAAATGGACGGAGTATTTGATCACATGACCTACATCTACAGAATAACACATTTCTTCTGGTTCATATCCTTGAGGTCATCCTGGATTGGGTCATCCACTGGATCCACCGTGTGTGGATAGTGGGGTTCCATATCAGCAGGGGTGGGTAGATTTCTGCGGTCGGGTGGGGTCTGGAAGTCATCGTTGGGGTACCCTGGGGCAAATAGAAGGGGGGAGGGGGGGAGAAAACATAAAATGACTGAAATACTTGGAATTTCACATTGAATGAAATAGGAAATACGATTTTGACTGAATATCGGTATAAAAGATATAGGTAGGAAAAGATGCAAGCATGATTGGGATTTAAATAGAACATTTTATTTCGTTCGGAAGGTCGGTAGATATTTTTTCAGAGGGGGGGGGGGGGGGTGGGGCTCCCCCCAAAAGAGTTGCCTGGAAGAAGCTCTGGCGCTATGTATTCTTAAAAATCATTGTTTGCAATAACATTTTTTTAATAGACGAAAACGAAAAAAAAAATAATCTGCTTTATGAGAAAATTATTGTAGTTGTTTTAAAAATTAATTACCTAATAATTGATTTTCTGTACAAAGACAAGATTCTGTGATGTATAATTTACAACAATTAACAACAATTAACAATATTCCTATATTGTGCTTATCCTATACTTACTTTTTAGAAAATCTAAATAACTTGGAAGTAAGAAATTTAATGTTAGAAAATTAGAAATAAAATTGTTTTCCAGGTAAACATGAATGATGTTATGAATGAAATAATTTAAAGCATTCGCACACATCCACAGAGACATATATGCACAGATACACCCGTTCACAACTGAGCATTTACATACGTACTCATACACGAGTACACATATACACTCATACACACACACTTATATACTCATTTGTACACATACATTTATATACACCTTCATCCGTATACACACATACCTACACACAAACATGCATACTCATACACACGTAAATATATACACACATGCACACCCACACACATTTACAAGTACACATACAATAGTGTACACGCGTACATATATAACCACAAACACATGCACACAGATGCACTCATACATACATTTACCTAAGTATACATATACATATATACACATATACATACATATACATATATACACATATACACAGATGCACTCATATACATATATGTATATATATGTATATGTGTATATGTATACTTAGGTAAATGTGTGTATACATATACACACACATATATATATATATATATATATATATATATATATATATATATATATATATATATATATATATGTATATATATATATATATATATATATATATATATATATATATATATATATATATATATATGTATATATATGTATATATATGTATATGTGTATATGTATACTTAGGTATATGTGTGTATGAGTGCATCTGTGTACATGTGTATATATGTATATATATATGTATGTGTGTATATATGTAGGCTATATGTATATATTTATATATATATATATGTACACATGTACACACTTACTTTCCTTCCAGAACCCAAACAGAAACCCTGGACCAGGTGGTTCAGGCTCCTCCCTGCAACAACAAACATTAGAACAACAAATAGTTAACAATTTTGTTACGGTCATAACATTCAATCTATAACCACTTCCTCCTTTATCACCAACGTTTCCCGTTCGTGGCTTAAATGAAGTAGGTGAAGTAGAGCTAATCGATTTCTATAAAGTCTGGGATAATGTGGTGAGTAATATTTCCACCAGACTGTTACCCACACGTGAGTTAGTTACCAATGGGTGGACTTAAAGAGGTCTGAAGTTCTTGAGTCCGAGATCCGAACTCGGGCTTTTCGTGTTAGCAGTCGTAAGCTCTACTGTCAGACCACGCTGTCTCTTCTTGTTTGGTTTCTATCTATCTTCAGAAAAGTGAATATTATGCGTACTCTCATTGTTTTTTACAAAGAAAACATTTCTAACGAGTACCTAATTTTGCTGTTTAAGCTAGATTTTAGAAGAATGTGTGAACGAAACAGTTGAGATACTAACAATCCTTATATCCCTCTATATAAAAATGTTATAGTAAGGGTTAAGTATATGTGATTACATTTTTTTCGTAACTTCGTTTAATTCTCATATTTTGTCTTATAGTGGACATCGGCTATTCAGAAGTGGATTATGCTTAAGCAAAGAAGTTTTATTGAGCTCTAATTAAAACTTGATTTTTACCAATATAGTCTACTGTTTTTTTAAATCGAAATATTTCGGTATTTTTTTTAAGTTTTAACCATTTATAATTTTAAAAAACCCATTCGGGGTAAATAGTTGTACTTAAAAACAGCAAAAAAAAAAAAAACCATAACAGGCCATCAAACACGTACATGAAACAGCTACCCTGACCACAAAAGCATGCGATATAAACACTGACAGCTATACAGGCACCTGACAACACTGTACCCAAGATACTTACAGAGGCTCATTGTAAATGTTTTCTTCTTTTGCTGGTGCCACACGTCTAACTCTGCGTCTGGAAATAATTGGACAGGCAAGATATCAACAGATGTGTATAGTACTAGATATAATCTCTGTCTATAGATATTTGTGTTTAAAAAGTAGTGATTTCTTTCAAAAGATATGTGTCATGAAACATAGCATCTGCGTCTAAAGATATTTTACTTATAAAATAAGTAATTTGTTTCAAAAGATGTGTCATAAAGGATATAATCTGTGTGTAAAGATATAATGTTATATAGTTGGAAAATGGTTTCTAAAAATATTGATTTTATCTGCCCGATCTAAGGATATTTGTGAGGAGGGCGTGGCCGAGCGCGCATGAAATGTTCATGCAATGTGTTTTTGTGTGTCATGTATTGAAAAGGAGAAAATCATGTATATATATATATATATATATATATATATATATATATATATATATATATATATATATATATAAAATTATATATATATAAAGTTTTTATGTATTTGTATACATTTATTATATTCTTTAGCAATTATGCAAAAAGTTTTAAAGTTATGTATGACACATGTAGCTTAGCAATTTGTAAAAATATATATACATCATGTATCCATGTGTCTATTATAACCCCTGAAGCGTGTCTCTGACACCTACTTGTGTTTACTACACTCACAGTTGAACTTCTGACAGGCCCTAACACACCTGGGTCCATATCGCCAAGCCATACACGTACCTGGGTTTACTACACTCACAGTTGAACTTCTGACAGGCCCTAACACACCTGGGTCCATATCGCCAGGCCATGAAGCCCTGTAGACCTAACATAGCAGTACCCAGAAGCGCTGCTATAAGTATCCAGGCTAGGTTGTCGTCCTTTACATTACATTATGGAATGTTATATATTAGATATGTATTATATGTATTTTTTTTCTAATTAGGTATACTATCTATTTTAAGGATATATAATTATAAAATTTGATGTATATTATAATGGGATGTAATTTTTTGAAAAAAAAGATAAAACATTATAATTGGATATATTATGGAATGTGCGTCTCGTATATTAAAAGGAACTCGAAATAAAATACCTATGTTGTTGATAAAAAATAATATTTAATTTTTAAAAAAATTCACATACTTTCTTTTGAGTGAGTACCGTGGTAGTTTCTGTTGTGATCACTAGAGCTGTTGTTTGTGGAACTGGGACGATAGGTGGTGGTGTTCTTGTCGGAGGGCATCTCTACATATACGTTAATATATATATATATATATATATATATATATATATATATATATATATATATATATATATATATATATATATATATATATATATATATCGGCATCACTTAAGACTTTCACCGTAACATATAGGCTACAATTTTTAGGCATCTATGTATTTAAATCAATATTTAACAATACCAATAATACTTAACCAAAGCTGCAATATTGTATTCAAGCAATTGGTAAATTACCTGTTACCCTTTGATTATTCTAGGTCCAAACGACACACATTGATTATATACCCCATTTTCCCTAATCCCCCAAAAAGCGGGCAAATTACACACAACAAAAATCTAGTCCCCTGCCCACCTTACCAACCCCACCCCTAACCTACACTATACTTTCCCCACTTACCGTAAACCTTACACTAACCACGGTCGGGTTAACACTCATCAAAGGTCCCGGCGTTTGGCCCATATCCCAGGCGTACACAAGGAAGGTCACAACTGATCCAGCTGGCATTGCGTGGAGTACGATGATCTCACCACTTGAGCCCGCGACAACAGCACCCCCAGAACCTCTAGGAGTAAAAATAGTTTTAAAGAAAGGTAACTCGAGTCAGCCAAATAACAACATATTGATTAGCTTCCCTTTGAAAATAAAGTACTGTATTGTTTGGGTTGTGTTCATGGTTACTATTTACGATCGCCCAAGTGATACTTATCTGTAGACTTAATTCACTTTTTAGCATTATAAAAATATGAGTCTCTACAAAAGATAGGCAACCCAGATAGACAACTCTGATCTTTCGTTACCGACTCACAATGCAGTAAATCCTTCTACCAACTAATATTGTTTTGAATTGAACCCCGCTAACCACTAAACTTAGATAACTTAGAACCTTTCTACCCACTTATAATATTCATCGTTAAACCGCCTCTACCCACTAAAATTAAATAACCTAGAGCACTTGTACCAACTTAAAATATACAGAAATAAACCCTTCTACACGCTAACCGCTAACATTATATAATTTGGAACTCTTATACACATTTAAAATATATTTCTTAGAACCCACTACCCACTAAAATTAGATAACTTAGAACACCTCTACCTACCACCCACTAAAAAATACATCAATGAACCCCACTGCCCACTAAAAAATACATCAATGAACCCCACCACCCACTAAAAATACATCAATGAACCCCACTGCCCACTAAAAAATACATCAATGAACCCCACTGCCCACTAAAAATACATCAATGAACCCCACTACCCACTAAAATAGACATTAATGAACCCCACTACCCACTAAAATGGACATCAATGAACCCCACCACCCACTAAAAATAGACATCAATGAACCCCACCACCCACTAAAAATAGACATCAATGAACCCCACTACCCACTAAAAATAGATAACTCAGAACCCTTGTACCAACTTAAAATAGATAACTCAGAGCCCTTGTACCAACTTAAAATAGAAACTCAGAAACCTTGTACCAACTTAAAATAAACATCAAACAACCCCACCAGTCTATGTTTACACCCGCCCCTTCACTTGCCTGTAATGGATGACATTATTCTGCTGTCGACTGGAATCCTTATCTGTAGCAGACAGCTGGAGAACTTTGGTACCTGAAATAGTCATAGGTTAGAAATACAGGTGAGAGACACACGATACCAGTTTTACTGTCTACTGAACCTGTCTTCAGTGTATTAAGACACACGGCGAGTTTCACCATAGTACCTACCCGAAGACCTGCACTCACTACCCACCTGAAGACCTGCACTCAGTACCTACCCTGCATACAAAGTAGTACAGTCAGTACCTGCTCTTCCTGTCTACCTGAAGACATGCACTCAGTACCTGCACTACTTGCCCACCTGTGAAATACACAACACCTACACTACCTACCTGAAGAGCTGCACTACGTACCTGCTGACGTACACTCAGTACCTGCACTACTTGCCTGCCTGTGAAGTACACAACGCCTACACTACCTACCTGGAGACCTGCACTACGTACCTGCTGACGTGCACTCAGTAGCAGACGTTGTGTAGTTCGCGAACTGAAACACAGGGGCGTTGTCGTTACAGTCGAGAAAACTCACAGTGACCGTAGCTGTGGCTGTCAATCCACCTTTATCCTCCACCTATGGAATAAAAAGTGCATACAGATTACCCTTCTTCTTTATTGGATAATCAAAAGTATTGTCTTTGTTTCCATTTAGCTGTGCTTAATTTAGAGGCGTAGCTAGGGGATGGCGGGGGGTGCGGACCGCACCGGGTGACACCATTTAGTGGGGGGGTGACACCAAGGCAAAAAGTAGCGAAATATATAGGGAAAAACTTGATGGGTGGGGGGTGCAAATCGAAAGTTTGAGGGGGGGGGGTGCAAATAAAAAATGTGAAAGATTGTCCCCGGGAAGGGTCGCTACGCCTCTGGGGGGTGACACCATTGAGTGCCGCACCGGGTGGCACCCGACCTCGCTACGCCACTGGCTTGATTTGAAAATTGTGGCTATATGGGGTAAACAAATGGGAACCACTGGCCTACATGTATTGAACTGTATTAGGAAACAAAAACAACAAACGCAAATCACTTCTAAATACTGTATCATAATTTGCAACGTAATTTTTTTTTTAATAAGTGTACAATGACTTCCTATTTTATTAAGGCTGGAAATACTCAAACAAATAATTATTAAGAACAAAATAATAGTAATAGCAAAGACTTTTATTTTTAACGAGCCGACCCGCGGCGTATCATACGCCGCTATTTAGTTGTATTATTTTCTACTTTTCAGTAATTCGAAAGCAGCCTCCTCTTAGTTACCTCCCCTAAGTTTAAAATCGTTTCAAACTAAATTATCTGCCCCTAATAGCGGTCACTAAACCCGGCTCTACGATTATAAACATTTAGCGTGAACCACAGCCCACCAGACCATGTTGGGGTGGGGGTGGTTGCGATATGCCTGGAGAGGAAGAGAGGGGACTTCAAGGCGCGCTTACAGCTTGTTTTCCAACGTCTCCAAGAAGAGAAATATATATATACGAGCCGGCCCGCGGCATAACATACGCCGCTATTTAGTTGTTTCTAATTTTCAATAATTCATAATTTGTGAATTCGACAGTACCAACGCTGACACTGAAAATATTTCTTTAAAACACTATAAGTAGCTCGTTAAGGACCATAACCCCCCCCCCTTTCCTTCCCTCCCCCCCCCTCCTCTCCCCCCCCCCCCCCCTACGTTTAAAATCGTTGGCTCTGCTTGTAAACATTTAGAGTGAACACAGCTCACTAAAACCATGTAGGGGTGGGGAGGTAGGGAGCGCGTTTGCAGCTTGTTTTCTAACGGCTCGAAGAAGAGAATTATATATATAGATAGATATATAGATTTGGATTAGTAAGCAAGGGTGTTGTGGTGATAGGGGATATTATATTATTTAATATAAATACAATACCATGCTATACACCATAGAATACTATTGTGTATTTTTATCATGGAAAAAATAGTTCTAACTTTCCTTTTTTAACTCTCTCTAGCCATTCCGGTTGACTTCAAGGAGAGGTTGAGGGCAGTTTTAAAAATATTTGATTAGATAGAATAATTCTAAGCTGCTTTTCAATGGCTTATATTCAATTCAAAACTATGAAAATGAGTGTAAACTGTAAACGATGGTTCCCAAACAACTTTAAGTTTCTAAATTACAACAACTTTAACACTTGTCATTATTCTTTATTATTTGCAATATAAATCATTAGATAGTGCTAGGAAAGGCTAATAAGCATTGATATAATGTCGTGAACATTTTTAATAATAAAAATTGTTGTATATTTTTATTGTGCCTTAGGTATAATTATTTGTAATTTAAATAAAAATTTCTATTAATATTTGCTATTGTTTAAAAATGTTCCAAACAAAATTATAATTCCTACAACCAACATAAATAATGGTTGCAGAAGTTAAAAGATTTGTCAAGAGCCGATTTGCGTTTGTACCTGAACAATTACAGTTCTTTGAGTTACCGCCCCTGTCTTGTCGATGTCATAGTCCGCCAGTGTGCGGATAAATCCAGTAGACGGGTCAATGGCGAACAGGCCATCCCTGTTGTACGTTGTATTGTTGATCCGCCAGGTGTGAAGGTCAAGTATATCCTGGTCAGTGACCTTCAACTTCGGGTTGAACTCGATCTGTTCTATGTATAGTTATATTAGCCACAGTTCTAATGCATTTAAATCGTATCAAACCAACATACGCAATTTACTTTGTATGAACCGTACATTTAGAAAAGCCATGTTAAGCTAATACTAATTCGAGCATTATATGCTATGAAACCAGTGGCGTAGGCAGGGGGGGAGGGTTAGGGGGGTTATAACCCCTCCCCTAAATATATATATATATATATATATATATATATATATATATATATATATATATATATATATACATATATATGTAGGATTGTATATGTATGGACAAATGTTTGAACCCCTAACATGACCAATTCCTGGCTACGCCACTGTATGAAACCGTACATTTAGACAGGCCATCTTAAGCTAGATCTAGAAGCAATTTTTTTACGTTTTATGTGATAAGAGATGAAGCCTAAACATGTCCTGAGTATGAGTAATACAATTTGCAAACAATTTAAACAATGTAGTTAAATAGAAATGTGTTCACATAGTAATGTGTTCACATAGAAATGTGTTCACATACAAATGTGTTCACATACAAATGTATTCACATATATGTGGGATTTATTATGCGAGGAAATCTGAAGTAGACTGACCTTTCCTTCACATACGTCTAGTCTAGTGTTAGTTGGTGAGATAGATGGAGGTTCGTTTACATCGGTTATCTGCTCATGGACATTGTTAAAGAGATGATATAAAAATACAGCGTACATTTTAAGATATACAAAATATAAAGTAACAATTGAAATTTTAAGACAGGCCTACAAGGTATAAACTAAAGCGTAAATATTATTGAAAGATATACAATATATAAATAACAATGTAAATTTTAAATTTTTAAGACATGCCTACAAAATATGAACTATAACGTAAATATTATTGAAAGATATACAATGTATAAATAACAATGTAGATTTTAACTTTTTAAGACAGTCCTATAAGATATAAACTACAACGTAAATTGTAAGAGATATAAAATATAAACTAAAATATTCCTATAGCTAATTATTTTATTCACAGCTTATCTAAAAAATGGTTGTTTATTTCATATCATTAAGTTCTGTTTTTGAATCTAGGGTTTTATTGTTTACTTACCTAATTAGCAGCCGATGATTGACATGGTATTTATTTGAAAGATTAGGGCTTTACCATGATACTATGTACCTTATGTGCATGTCTATCAGCGTGCTATCAATTATTCGAATAGTATGTACTCGTTGTTTAAAAATAGGGCCTTACTCTTAGGTTTTCGGGGAGAGTCCTAACCAGATACAAAAACAGGCAATTTCCTTATGTATCCACCAAATTAAGTTAAGACTTTACCTATAAATGTATGTGATGTACAGGTAAAAACATACCAGTGTAAGTATGTATTGTTCGTGTAGAGATATTACCTTCGTATGCAGTGTTTATGAAATGTACCTGTATACACAGTAAGTAGTCATTTTAAGAAATTATTGTATACGGAAGTAGTGTCATAACAGACTTTACCTGTGTACGAGGGTGGTGATGTCATAATAAGACCTTACCTGTATACGGAGATAATGTCAAAATAGACTTTACTTATATACGGGAGGAGTGTCATAATAGACCTTACAATATACGGGGGGTGGGGGATGTCATAACAAAACTTTACATGTATAATGGGGCATAAGTGATAATTAGACATTACCTGTATATAGGGGAGAGGGTTGGTGTCATAAAAATACTCAACATGTATACGGGGAGGGGGTAGAGTCATACATAGACCTTACATGTATAGTGTCATAAAAATACTTTACATGTATACGGGGGGGGGGGGGGTAGAGTTAAATAAAGCCCTTACCACTAATCGCAGATGATACAAGGGAGACAAGCAGAAGCCATCAGACAGTTGTATCCTGAGGTCTATCATTCTGTGGTCGAGGTTCTCGTAGTCCAGACTTCCGGTCACATCAATGTTTGGATTCTTTCCTGTGGAGCATAGGAATTTCAAGCTTTAATCAATGTTCGGATTATTTCTTGGGGAGCATCGGAATTTTAAGTGTTAATGTTCAGATTCTTTCATAGGGAGCATCGGAATTTCAAGTGTTTATCAATGTTCGGATTCTTTCCTGGGGAGCATCGGAATTTCAAGTGTTAATGTTCAGATTCTTTTCTGGGGAGCATCGGAATTTCAAGTTTTAAAACTCATCGTAAAAACACACGGAATAGATCTAGTTTTATCATATTAGCTAAGTTAGGGTAGAATTACAAGTATTAAACAAAACATTGATATTGCCCAGCCGAAAAAAACAACCTGCAGAACTCTGAACCAATGTAGTATATTTTCTACTGAATGCTACTGCAATACTTGAATACTACTATCTACATGAAAGTACATATAATACGTGACTTTATAAGGGAGCGAGTTCACACATGTGTTCTGGTTACTGAAGCGAAAAGACGGGACTGATGATTTGTTCACAATATAGTTCCGGTCAGGGAGTTTTACCTGTAGTCTGACAATGACAGTCACTTACCGTCAACACGTAACTGAGCTAGGCCTATGGGTGTTGTTGTGGCAACGGTGTAGGTGATGACGTCAAGATCCGGGTCTTTAAAGATCATTTCGTAGATGGTGTTCGTGGAACCTTCTGGAACGTACACTGTGGTTTCGAGGTTGGAGGCAGAAGGTGGAAAGTTGGCACCTGTTAATTTGAGTATTTAATTTTTTAAATCTCAGCTAAACCCACAATTGGTATTAAATGCGTCATTTAAAAGACAATAGGATCGTTATTTTAAAACGGGTGTGTTAATCTTATGGCTCTACTTAATTTTTTAGCATCTTATGTTAACTAGGGTTATAATTTAAATTGGGTATGTAAAGGCTTGTGAGACAGCGTTGCCTAGTCGTAGAGCGCTAGACAGCTAATCCGAACGTGTATAGTTCGAATCCGTTTTTATGTCAGAACAACGTCCTTGAGTGTACCCAGCTCTGATTGGTAACTAACTTAAGTTAGGGAATGGAATAGGTGATCAGAGGCGTAGCGAGGGAGGGGGGCGGGGGGACGTATGTCCCTGGGCGCCGACCTTACGGGGGGGGGGGGGGCGCCAAATTGAAAGTTTGAGGGGGTGGTGCAAATCGAAAGTTTGTCCCCGGGCGCCGGGAAGGGTCGCTACGCCTCTGTAGGTGATTAACTCTACTTCACTTGCTCCATGAACTTCAGGTCCGAAAAGGAATCTTTACATTATTTTAAGTATTTTTTTTTTAATGTATAGCAAATATTAGTATCATTGATACAAAGCAACAATATGTACATGTTTGTAGAGCCCAGAGCGTGCTACGTAACGAGGTAGCAATCTACATTTGACTCTAATTTCTGTTTGGGTTTCGATGTTGGGAGCCTTGAAAGCATAACTGCTTTAACTAATACACACGTTTTAGTTAATTAAATCATTAATGAACATATGTCTAACAGCTTATAATAACATACCAATGATTTTCACATCAATGACCAGTGGTCCAACAGAATTCTTGCCGTCTGTCATGAAGACCAAAAGTGTATCCGTCATCCGGCATCCAGTACGAAGATTCTTAACGACTCTGATTTCTCCTGTAGCTAACAAGATACATGTAACAAGTTTGTTTTTAATAAATATTTCAGCGTTGGGGTCAAAGGTTAGCACCCACCAGTGGCGTAGCGAGGTCGGGTGTCACCCGGTGCGGCACTTAATGGTATCCCCCCGCCCAGAGGCGTAACGACCCTTCCCGGGGACAAACTTTCAAGTTTTCGATTTGCACCCCCTCTCAAGTTTTCGATTTGCAACCCACCCCCTCAAGTTTTCGATTTGCATCCCCCCCCCTCAAGTTTTCGATTTGCACCCCCCTCAAGTTTTCGATTTGCACCCCCCCCTCAAGTTTTTCTCTTTATATTTTGCTATTTTTTGCCTTGGTGTCACCCCCCTAAATGGTGTCACCCGATACGGTCCGCACCCCCCGCCCCCCCCCCCCCCTCCCTCGCTACGCCCCTGGCACCCACCAAAGACTCTCAACACCAACATCAGTAATGTTTATTCTAGCTTTTACAGATATATATGGAAGTTTGTGGTCGGACGGAAGAGCAACCTAGCTCAGTTTCAAGTCAAAACTTGGGATTTAATCGCTGAATTCCCCAAAATTAAACGAATATTTTACTTTAATGATATGCTTACTGACAATTATATCACCAAGATGTGTGTATATATATATATATATATATATATATATTTATATAGCTGAAAGCTTATATTGGTGTAATTTATTTCATTAATGTAAAATTTATAATGAAATGCCTATGCATCTACTTCCAACATAAAAAACGAAACACGTAATCTAAATTAAAAAAGCGTGTAATACACTCACACGAATTTATCTGGTAATACATTAAAGACGACGTAGGCCTTGTCTGCAGAGAGTAGGTGATGTCGTCGTTTTCATCGTCATCACCATCGACGTTATAGATGACGTCATTGACGAAGTCAGCAAGGACAGAGATGGAAACTGTAAGCAAAGATGGCGGCCTTAATACTCAAGGAATTTCTCATAACAAGTTAGATGCCATGTTTGAAACTTAGTATGGACACGTCAAACTTGTCAATATTTACACCATGAGGAAAGCTACATAGTACTGTGTAAAAATGTGTAACGAATCCAAGTTATCGTCTATTGAGCTTGAACCTGTGCCGCCCCCTAGCCTACAAACCCCTCCGCCTATTACAACACACTGAATATTCATTTTTTTAAAATAAAGTAGCAACCGTTACGGATATTGCAATCCGTATACAAGGTGAAGTTGTCCCCCTGTTTTAGTGACCTCGGCGTAGGGAGGGTAGTGTGGTCAGTAGCGTAGCGAGGGGGGGGGGGGGGGGCGGGGGGGGGGACATATGTCCCCGGGCGCCGAGCTTAGGGGGCGCCAAAATGGGTTGGAAAAATAAATTGAAAGGTTGAGGGGGGTGCAAATTGAAAGTTTGAGGGGGGTTGCAAATCGAAAGTTTGAGGGGAGGTGTGCAAATCAAAAAGTTTATCCCCGGGCGCCGGGAAGGGTCGCTACGCCTCTGAGTGTGGTCAGTACTACGCCCTGCCGTCTCTACTTTCCCCTACGTGAGTCAGGTACAAATTTGACCTAGTTAGATAGTCATTTGATGCTTTCTTATTTTAAAAAAAAAAGGTCTATCAAGGCAAAGACGATTATAAATAAAAGAAATAGAGAAAAAATAAAAGTAACAGTATTACAAAATAAATGTAGGTAAATAAAAGTATGTTTTAAAGTTTTAAAAAAGAAATAGAAGTAAATTTAAGTAAAAGTGGGGTTTAAAGGAATGATAATCTAGATTTAACCCCCCCCCCCCCCCTTTCACCACTCGCCCATGGTAAAGTTCTCTATGGGACCTGACGGTCGACGTGGCAGGTTAAGTAGAGGTAGTCTGTTTATGAGACCTCGGCCTTTTGTCTTGTCGGCCTTTTGTCCATGTCGGCCTTTTGTCTGAGACCCCATTTGACGGAATAGTGCGGTCACCATTATGCCGACTCCCCCGCCCCCACCCCACCCCCACCACCACTCTAGAAAATAAACAAGTAAATCATAACTTACGGTTCAAAACATCCGGGTCAAAATATGGCGGCGAGTTGGCCTGTATGATGACCTGTATGACCTCCCGTGCCGGCTGTTTACCAATCTCGTCGGTGCAGACGATCTCCAGCAGGTAGGACGGTGCCAGGGTGTGGCTCAGTGTCCCCACCCCGTGCCTGTACTGCAGGCAGTGCTGCTGTGTGGGTGGGCTCGCTGGTAGGTTAGGGGCGGGGAGGGGGTGGGGCATTAGTAGATTTCTTTTGGTTTTATGGTATTGTAATACAATAATTCGATACAATGATAAGATTAACAAAATATTTGTGTGTGTAATTAGATTTGGGATAAGGTTATGATAAGTGTCAGACTGTGGCGTGGGGGTGGGTTGGGGGGGGGGGGGGTGGCAGGAGATGGAGGGACGGGGTTGTGGGTGCTGTAAGCAAAGTCGGGTGACACCTTTTTTAGTGGTTGCTACCACATCGCAAAATCTTAAAAGGTGCGGTCAAAACTAAATAGCAGGGGAGGGGGTGTGAAAATGCAACATTGTTGTAGGGGTGGAGTGATATCCTCTTTTACGCCAGAGGGCGCCACCCGTCCTGGTGACGTCACGGGTGTCAGGGACGTTTCAGCAGAAGATTGAAGGTTAAGGGTAGGCATAGTGCTAATGTTAACGTTTTGTTAACGTTTTGTTAACGTTTTGTTAACGTTTTGTTAACGTTTTGTTAAGATTACAGACAGCGTTATATTTAAGATTTAAGGTATGGTTAGATTAAGAGAATCTAAGGGACATATTTAGTGCTGGTTAATGTCGTCTGTTAGGTTACTGTTACTTTAAACATTCGGCATCGAAACTATTCTAGTTATGGTGCTATTAGTACTTACACTGTACCCGGAACCACTACCTGGTCTAATAAGGTATCACTTTCTAATCCAAAAGTGATACTTTCAAGGAAATACAAAATGTCAATCGACTACCTCTTTAAACTATTACCTAACACTGACTAAAATGTATTTATTATGGTCGAGATTATGGCTTTGACCATTCGTCCATTTTGTCCGGTTGTACATTTATCTATACAATTACTAAACTGTTTTTAAGTTATAAAAACAAACAGCTTTAAAAACACACAAGTAGCCAGAGACTTACGCGACGAACAGTCAAAGACAGCGAAACAGCCGCTGCAGGGAAAGGACGGCGTCATCGATTTGACGAAACAGCTGGTCGGGTCACCGTCGGGGTCAGTACAGCTGATGTAAGAGAGAAGCTCATTGGTTGACGTAGACTCACGGAGAATCACGACTTTAGTGAAATCGGTAATCTCAGGCTGAAGCATGGAGAGAACATTTGAAAGCTTTATCAATGAACTTATTTGGCTGTGTTACACTCAAGGCAGGGGCGGAACTACAGTGCCGCGAGACCCTGCAACGCGGGGGGGGGGGGGGCACGCCATTTAGGGGCCATAGCCAACCATAATAATTGTTTCATAGTTTAAAAAATATTTTTTTTTGCATTTTTTACTTGACGGTATAAGCTTCTGTAAATAACAAACAGATCTACTACAGTAATGATGTTATACAGTAGCTAACACAAGCTGTTGTGTAAAAAAAAATATATGCCTGAGCTGTAGTGTGAAAGATAGGCAAACGTTCAAAACACTTCCATGACTTATATCCCTTTTTTAAATAGTTAAATAGGGGCGCTCTTAAGCTCCTTTTAATATATTTGTACTAAACAAATTAAAAAGCAATAACTTCTCTAAATTATTAGTTTAAAAAAAAATGCATACTAAAGAATGACTTAGCATAAAAAGGAAATATATTTGAAACAAATAATATAAATACAAAAAAACATAAAAATAAACATAACACGAGAAACCATTACACATAAAAAGCTTTCACGTTTTAGATTCTTTTGACCGGCTCTACACTAGCGGGTAGGCAGTATCACAGCAAACATATTGAATAGCCTAACTCTAAATCTTTTCACCTGTTCAACCTGTTCAAAATTATGTTAAAAGATTTTATGTTGATGTACTTGTTTTAATTGCAAATAAAAGTATTAAAAAAAAAAAAAATAAAAAAAAAAAAACAAAAAAAAAAAAAAAAAGGATAAAAAAAAAAAAACTAATTCTAAATCTTAGGGCAGGTTTATTATTCATTGAAATCTATTTTATTTGTCAATTCTGTTTGCGTATTCAAATTAAAATATTCATACTCTAAAAAAAAAAAAAAAAAAAAAAATTCTAAATCTTAACAATCTGAAGAAAAAAAAAATTAAAAAATTCTAAATCTTAAAAAAAATAAATCAATACAGACTAATGCACCCACACACATGTTGTCATTTGTTTATATTGAAAAAAAATATTTCAAAACCCGATCAGGCTAGAAATGAGTATCCTATGTTTGTATTATGTGTTTATATATATATATATATATATATATATATATATATATATATATATATATATATATATATATATATATATATATATATATATATATATATTTATTTATTTATTTATTTATTTATTTATTTATTTATTTATTTATTTATTTATTTATTTATTTATTTATTTATTTATTTATTTATTTATTTATTTATTTATTTATTTATTTATTTTTTTTTTTTTCTAGTTCCGCCACTAACTCAAGGTAATATAGAAGGTAACTCAATTTACATGTAGTAACAGAAACGATATTCGTTAAGTAGAATTATAACAATAATTTTAACGTATAACAAGAACGATAACTAACAATGCAATTAAAAAAAAAAATGTTACATAACAGAGCATTTTAAAGTCAGAATGATAACTCTCAGAGAAAATAAAAATAATGACAACAATTCACAGAGCAATTTAAAATAAGAACGATAACTCACACACGATTTAAACCAAGGAAGATAACTCACCACGCCAGCTACTGCTCTTCCAATACACACGGTGAGCAACACATAGAATACTGTCCACGTCATTATTCTGTTCACTCTAGCTCACTCCAGAAAGTTTTGTTCTGTTCCCACTGATGTGTTTACGATTTAGCTACAGCTACTTCTCATTCTAGTGTACAATGTGTTTAGGATCTTTGTTAACTTGTAGCTACTTAAAACACCAATTAGGAGTTTGGTGTCTTTTATAGCTAGATCAACTTAGACGTCCCTAAACCCACGTTAAATGTGTGGGGAACACATGACTCGACTCGGAAAAAGTTAAGTCGAATGGGCATAGTCGACAAACTCACTTATTATGCCCGTTGTCGTAAACACAGTTACTTATTTGTCTGCCGTATATAGCCTACTCTTATAAACACAATCTAGTATTGAATTAATCTATATCATTTATTTTTAATTTAGATAAAAGCACAGCTTTATGAGCATGTAGTATACTAAGCAAAAGAAAGTTAAAAGTATAAAAATTAACTGAAACGAACAAAATCCAAGTGATTTCGACCGGATTTAGATTCCAAATAGCAGCGCGCTATCTTATGCGTTTTTTTAGGCTACCTGCTTGTTTGCGTTGGTAAAAAATCAGCCAGGAACATTTTATGACTTTACTTACCGCAAACATATGGGTATGACGTTGGCTATATGTCATAAATTTTTAAATAGAGCTGACACAAAGGCGGGGAGATAACCCGAGGCACTCAGCGTTGATTTGTCTGATTTATCTCGCTTTGATAGATACCGATCGTGTAAAAGACAGTTACAAAACTGAACACATACATTTGAATCTACGCCTGCTTTAACGATACAGTAACAAGTAAGTAAAGCTCCACTTGCAGGTTTTATTAAGATCCTTAGGACAGGTGAAGTAGAGTTAATATATTTTTGACATTTGGCGTGTGACTGGAAATTGTGGTCAGCAGTGGCGTGGATAGGTCGAGTGTCACCCGGTGCGGCACTTCGTGGTGACACCCCCTGCCCCGCCCTCACTATGCCTCTGGTGGTCAGCCCTATGCACAGCCACATTTACTTTCAACACAATTAGCCAGGAACCCATTAGAGCTGGGTGGACTCTGTGACGTCATACAATCCGGACCGAGATCTGAACTCGAGATCTACGGACATAGCGTCCGAACGCCATCCCTCAACTACGCATCAGCTGGTCAGTAAGCATAAGGTATCTAAATTAAACAAATATGAACACATCTTTGAACTTGGTTAAACCATCTCGTGCGGACCAGTGCTTCTTTAAGACCTTTTTCTCCGGGGGGGGGGGGGGGAAACTTGATATTGGGGGGGGGGGGGGCGGACACTGGTAAAAGTATATTTTTCTATTTAAATTCCATTTCGTTCGGGGGTGGGGGGGGGGGGGGGGGCGGAGCGAAGAGGTGCCTGGAATAAAAACTGGTGTGGACTGTCTTGTCCAGATACCAAAAAAAAAATCCCGTTGGGTCCCAAGAAAAAAATAAACCCAGTGGGTCCAACCCACGTGAAAACGTCTCAGTGGCTCTCCCATAAACGGTGCAGTAATGGTCCGTTGAGTGTTTTGATTGTTAAAAATCAATGGGTTGTTATTTCTGCAGTTTCTCGTATCACTTTTTTTCTTACCAAAGCGTATAATTCAGGACTTGTTTGAAAAAAAAAATACACCAGAAAAATAAATGTTAATCTGGGGCTGGGGTTTATGTCGCATGTTTTTTTTGTCCAGGAGGTTTTTGTCGGGGGGGGGGAGGGAAGGATTGTCCAGGGGGTTTATGACGGGGGGTTACGTCCAGGAGTTATCTCGCAGGGATTATGTTCATCTCGAGGGGTTTATGGTGGGGGGGGGGGTGTTAAGTTGGGGGTTATGTCGCGGGGTTTATGTCCTGTGAGCTTATGTCCTGGGGGGGGGGGGAGGTTCACCGGGAGCCCCACATTACACCTAGAAACCTGTTTTTTTTTTTAAACACCACAACATATACGTATTTGGCCGTTGACATGTTTAATGTATTATTTCAGCTATCATTGTTAACAGAACATGTTTTGACTATCTATACCCTTACGTCATTATAACATATTCTAAAACAACTTCCGGTTCTAGCCTCCCACATTCTGAGAACCCTTGCTTTATGATATTCCTCAATAGCATTAAGACAAAAACCTGAGATAAGATATTCTGTTGACAAATGTAGATCTACACCGTCATAAAAACGTCACTCTATCCATACGTTTATTTTCTTGTAATTGTGCACTGTATTTGCCCGTTTTTATGAATGTAACAAATATAAACCAACATAAATATGTTTAAGTTAGATATGTATTTTTTGTATGATATGTAAGGATTGTATTATTGACACTTGTATATGTCGCAGTATGATATATAGTTTTTGGTGTATTGATATATTGAAGTCCGTGAAGTACAACTGGTCGAATCAGAAGCTAGAATGTATAGGTGCAAACATATAGATTGAAGGCACCAACACGCACCATAAAGAAACACAATGTGAGACGTGTTTTAAATTGACGCATAGTGTGGCTATCGTGAAGGTCCTTGTACATAACCGGGTTAATTTTTTAGTGTACTGTTGTCGAATAGCGAGTTAGTGGTCAGTGGCGAAAGGGTCAAAGAGTGGCTTGAATATTGTGAAGGTGGGAGTGAGAAGAGAAGACCACCCAGTTGTGAGGGTTAGGGTGAAGAAGATGAAACCCGGCTTAGTATAGTTTTGTGAAATCACCACACACAAGTCCAATTTAAGATATGATATTCTTTATTTACACAAATCAAATTCTACTTCTATCTAACTAGTCTATACTATATACTGTCTATTAATACTATTAACTACGCACTCCCATGACCAATCTACCTCTAACTCCACCTAACTCTACATTTCTCTGGCCGTTCTCTATCGCTACCTATCACCGTCTGCTTTCACTTGCTCCAGTGGTCAGCTGACCGTCCCACGTGACAGATCAGCTCCTGTATTTCCATTGGTCTGTTTAACTAACTAAGCCATAGTCTGTTTCTACCTTCTACTTGACTTCTACCTTTAACTAGCGTCATCACAGTTATCAATAATTGGTTTAGTGAAGGGGTCAAACATTGAGCTAGTGGCCATTGGTTTAGTGATCGAAGAGTGGCCTAGTGATCATTAAATGATTTGTTTGAGTGGTCAGTGGCTTAAGGGCAAAATAGTGCCTTAGTGATCATTAAATGGTTTAGTGGAGTGGTCAAACATTGAGTTAGTAGTCAGTGGCTTAGTTATCATTAGTGTGTTAATGTTCGAAAAAAACGGGTTTGTGGTCAAACATTGGTTTAGTGGTCAGTGGCGTAGGGGTCATTTGCTCAGATGCTAAAGAATTATTTAGTTGCCAAATACTGGCCAAACACAATCGCCTAGTCGTCAAAATGGCCCAGTTCACCATCAGGTGAAGTAAAGTTCCATTTTCGAACCTGGCGGTCCATACTGGAAATGAAGTAGAGTTCACCTGTTTATGTGACCTCAGAGTGTGAAGGGATAGAGTGGTCAGCACTATGTCCAACTGCTGTGCTTGAAAGAGGGTCCAAGTTATTCCCTGTACTGAAGGCTATCAGATGGTTAACGCTAGTACTAGGTACAGAATCGAGTAACTGCATTTAATGGCTACATTTTCTTCCATGTGGACAGTATTGTGTTAAACTCTAACATGTTATGTTGATAAAAGTATACTGACTTAAACTTACAAAAGCCGAATTTTGTGGTTAGAGAAACAAAACAAAACAAAACTATATTGTGACTTTAGACAAGGTAACAATAGTTTGGGGGACGGAGTGGCTTAGAGGTAGAGCGCTTGACTATTCAAACAAAGTTGTAGAATTGGGGGGGGGGGGGTGTCGGCGTGGTCGAGTTGGCAAAAGCTCATGGTTGATAAATTCGAAAAAGTCTCGAGTTCAAACAGATAAGACTCGATCCCTTCCAACACTAAAAATTAAGAACGAAGAAGAAGAAGTAGAGTTGAAATTTGAGTTCAAGTCAGTAGAACGTCCCTGAATACACCCAGCTCTGATAGGTACCTGACCCAATTTAGGGAAAGTAAAGACGATTGGGCATAGTGCTGACCATTCTATCCATTTATATGACAAGGTCATTGAAAAAGATAAACTTAACTTCATCTGCCCTATGGGAATAGAACGAGATAATGTACCATAGTGTGTCTTATTGTGTTTTATTGATGTACATACTATAAGAACAAGGTAAGTAGAATAAAAAATATAATAAACCCATAAATGTTGATAAATGAATAATTTAATTTAATTGCAAGTTTATAGAAAGTTAAGGCGAAATTGTACAAAGTTATTTTTTTCTTTAATTTGATAAATTTTAAAATATTGTAAATAGCAGTCATGTTTGAAATGTTATGTTGTCTATAAAATCTCCTTCAGGCAAGATAACATATCTCTATCCTCCAACTTCGACCCCCACCCCTCCCCACGTACTGGCTATTAAGTTCACTAACGGCCCACCCGGGTGGTACCTGCAGCCTGATGTCGTCACTGGCACCGTACCAGCCGGACTTCCTGCAAGTAGACGTCCTTGACCTCCTGACCTTGCAGCACCGGAAGCTGAACTGGCGATCCCTGGCTAGCCGGTCGAACCGGCTGCTCACTCCGGCTAGAACTGTGTCAGCCGGACACCGGAAGTCGAAAGATTCTTTGAGTTTGGTGACGTAACCTAAATGAGAAATACAACCCGTTTAATCTCAGCGAAATTTTTTTGTATACACATGCACACACACACAGACACACGCACACTATCTTCTGCACCATTTTCCGGTGTGGTCTATATCTAATTATCTTTCCACTAGACTTCTAATTCTACCTCCATGACACATAAATAGACGGTCGATGGTATTGTGAAATACGCGATAGGTCTTGTTAGCCGGGTTAGCAAGCGAGAGTATACTTCTTGTCTATACATTTCGGAATGTACTTACTACTATTGTTTTATATCAAATGTATACAAAAGGCAGTTAACCATTTCTCGAATTTGTTATACATATTTGAATTTGATTAAAACTATTTTCTTGAAACTTAAATCGTAGGCCTATGTTGTAAAAAACAAATCGAGAACTTGATAACGTATCAATTTATTCTAAATAAATACTTTTAAGAATAAGTGTATGCCATAGGCTATTAACTTCATTCTTGATGTGAATTATATTAGAAATCTTTTTGTTTCTATTTAATCTTGCTTTAAACTAAAAACAAATAAACCGGGAGTGATCTCCCCTAAACTTTCTCGAATATTCTTATATAAAACAACAGGGGATGGGAACTCGGGATATAGTTATGATTTTAAATCCATTTTAAATACTTAACCTTTTTAAAATAGAATATCATCTCATAGAAAAAAGAAATGCGCACCAAGCGAACGTCAAATAAAGATGTTCATAATAGTGCGCAATATTATTAGTACTTTATAAATTTACATGCGTTTTTTGAGAAATCGGAAATAGCGTAAATTAGTACTTTCGGTCAACGGAAATTACTCAAAATTTGACAGAAGGTTGATAATTAGATCTTTTACTTACATGTGAAATTTCATTTATCTATCTGAAGTAATACTCAAGTTAAAGGCTTTTGAAAAATTCAAAGTAGAAAAAGTACCACTTCCGGTTATCAGTAATCGCTCAAAAGTTGAACAGTATCTACGATTTTGATAAAATACTTATATATGAAATTTCTTCAACCTAGCTGTAACGGTACTCAAGTTATCGTGTTTACACAGACACAGACACACACACACACACAAATACCCACAGACATACGGAAAATATTGCAAAATTATGTTTTTCCGTATCAGTGAGGTGTAAAACGTCGAGATTTGCAAAAGTCTCGATTTTTTTTTTTTTTTTGCGCGATTACAAGACTTTCTCTTTACTTCGTATATACGAGAAAGTAAAAATTGAGAACTAGATAACGTATCAATTAAACTAAATAAGAGCCTTAGCCTTACCGCTGTTTTCACATTGGAAGGTCAACAGCCCCTTACGGCAAACAAATCTCATGGCACGGTCATATCTGATCCCACTTCGTTCGCTCACGATCCCATTGATGATCCCATCCTTGGGACACCTGTGATGGTAGTCCCTGCGTGCAGACAACGTCTTGAGAGGCAGCACCACAGCAAGACACGCAGACACTACAACTCCAGCTAACATCTTTCTGTGCTTGTTTACCTTAGCTTAGCCAGTGTTGATACTTAAAACTGAGGGGAAACTTGTGATGTAGCTTTGTTTATAATTAGTCATTGATTGGGTGATGTATTAGATGTACACGGTTTTGGATGCTGAGGCCTTTAGGAAGCTAATTACAACGTTTATGGTTTCATGTGTATTAAGTCGTACACCCACCCTACCACCCCCCTTTCCGCCCCCCCCCCCCCTTTCCGCGTGGACGTCATAAATGGATGACCCCTTACCTGATGGTGCGTGGGAGTGCGTATTTCAATTTGAACAACAAGTACCATCTATTTCTACATAGTTGTATCCCTTGGTTTTGTGTTGTGTTTTGGGAGGGCAGAAGTTCACATACAATTTGATAGTTTATGAGTGGCAGAGCTTGTGTTGGTGTGTAGCAGTTGATGTGTAGCAGTTGGTGTGTAGCAGTTGGTATGTAGCTGTTGGTGTGTAGCAGTTGGCGTGTAGCAGTTAGTGTGTAGCACCTGAACTGGGAATGCATGAACTGAGAATACAGTCTGTAGCGTAATGTAAGGGACCTAAAGTGCTGAGCATAACGAGTGTCGTAACACTGTCAAAGATAAAAATTATCGTGACGTGTGACAACTCCACTCCTGGCCAAGCGGAGACTGGACACATGAGTGAACGGATATATCCCTTTACATGGTTACACCCGTTACGTTCCCTTCCACACACTCCTGTTGAAGACTTCTCTAATTGCACACACATTCTAGAAAGTACCAGACTTAAGAGGGTTTCTTCTGGCTACCCGATCATTTGAAACCTTGACTTCAATATCGTGTCAATTCTACTTCATCTACAATACGACTTTTATTCTTCGGAAGATCTTTGTCATTTTAAATGTCGATATAACCCCTGCGACAAAACTGAAGGAAAATAAAACCAGACGGAATTAAAAGACAACACTATGGACCAAAACAAATACAATTATTTTTTTTTCAATTAAAATTTGTAATTTTTTCTGAAATGCTTCTTGAGAGAAATGAAGTACACGACAGCTTAATTCAGTTTATGTTACCCGTACACACATAGATATTAGGAAAAAATACAACAATCAGATATACACATAAATAAACCGGGAGTGATCTCCCCTAAACTTTCTCGAATATTCTTATATAAAATAACAGGGGATGGGAACTCGGGCTATAGACATGATTTTTAATCCATTTTAAATACTTAAAGTTTTAAAAATAGAATAAAATCTCGTAGACAAATTAATTGCACACCAAGTGAACGCGAATAAAAAAGCGCATAATAGTGCGCAATATTATTAGTACTTTTAAAATTTACATTCGTTTTTTGAGAAATCGGAAGTAGCGTAAATAAGTACTTCCGGTCAACGAAAAATTCTCAAAATTTGACAGAAGGTAGAGAATTAGATCTTTTACTTACATATCAAATTTTATTTATCTATCTGAAATAGTACTCAAGTTATAGGCTTTTGAAAAATTCAAAGTAGAAAAAGTACCACTTCCGGTTATCCGAAATCGCTCAAAAGTTGATACGGATCTACGATTTTGATAAAATACTTATATATGAAATTTCATCAACCTAGCTGTAACGGTACTCAAGTTATCGTGTTTACACACGGACACACACACACACAGACACACAGACATACGGACAGAATTGCAAAGCCCAGTTTTTCAGACTGGAATACGCATAAAACCTTTTAATTTTGATAAATCTGGATTGATAATTTTTGCCCGATTAAAATAAGTCCTCTATACTTCGGATGTGATGAAGGACTGAGGTGTAATACGGTAAAAATAGTTAAAATTTCAAGTGATTTTTGTGCACGATTACAATACTTTCTCTATACTTCGTATATACGAGAAAGTAAAAAGACTCATTACAATAGTTTCTTTTTAATGACCCGCTAAATTTAAAATACTAGCAATTCCGTAGGGTAAAAATAAATTATATTCAAATTTTGAACAAACCACATCGAACTAACTAAAGAAAATGTATTTATTTTTGTAGGATTCCTATATTTCTGAGATTAGTCTCCAGTAGTTCACAATACTACAGTGACTTGCCCACAAGAACTTCTCAGTTGTTATCGTGAGGGCTTTAGTGTCTCGCAGATCTCAAACCGCCACTTGCGGCCCTCGGCCCGCCTCTTGTAGAAACTGTGAACCTCCGTGACGGCCCAACCGCGGGGGACGCGGAGACGGACGTCCTCGCTCAGGTCGTACATCTCTGACCTCCGGCAGTTGGTCGGCCTTGACCTCCTGACCTTGCAGCACTGGAAGCTGAACCTGTGGTCGTTGGCGTGGGGGTTGTACAGGCTTTTAATGCCGGTCAGGACTTTGTCAGAAGGACATTTGTAGTGGAAGGAGTCGGTCAGCTTGTTGACGTAACCTGGGATAGAACATTGAATTGTTATCTTAAATTGGGGTACAAAACGCCAATTGACAATGAGATATGCGTTTGCTGTTGTATGGTGGTAGTTGTGTGTGTGTGTGTGTCTGTGTGACAAAGACAGAGAGATAGAGAGAGAGAGAAAGAGAGAGAGAGAGAGAGAAAAATAGTAAAGGCTAAAAGAGGGGGGGGGGTTGATTAAATGAAACAGAAAAAAGAAATATACTTTATATGAAGCACTGAGTCTTTTAAAACGCCTAAAGCTTTTACTAAAGAAATAGCAGTTCTTTTATTTTCTTGTTTTCATAGCATATACATTCCCTTTCATATAACACTTGTCAGCTAGGGATACAAACTTTATCCTGGATATACATATCTGCAGTTAAACAATCACTGCCTTGCAAATCATTTTGAGTAGACACAGGCTATGTAAGCAAATCTAGAAAGAAAAGCAAGCTAGAAAGTAAGCCGGCTTTAAGACGTAAAATGTGTTGACACAAATTGCTCAATTGTAATGGAGTGAATTAGCTTAAATATTACAACTAAGAACGGATAAGAAACATGATGATTTATGTTCAGCAGATGCAATGTAGCCCAGGAGAACTGAGTAAAGTGAGTAAAGTTTCCTTAAACACCTTATGTTCTACGGGGCAAGTGAAGTAGAGTTCACCTGTTTCTGCGACCTCAGTAAGCGAAGGGATAATTTGGTGAGCACTATGCCAAGCCGCTTTTATCTCCCTTAACGTGAGTTAGGTACAAGTCAGAGCTGGAAGGACGCAAGCACGTTCTACAGATTTGAACATGGATTCGATCTCGAGACTTTTGTGTTAGCATTCTAGCGCGCTACCGCTAGGCCACGTCGTCCCACAGAACAACTAAGTTTAAAATGTTATCTTCATCACTCACCGCTGTTTTCACACCTGTAGACATCCATCGCTTCTGAACAGGTAAATCTCAGGGGTCGGTCAGATCCGATCTCACCACGATCCAAGTAGATCTCTTTGATGACCCCGTCCCCGGGGCACTCATGCTCCCATGTCTTGAGACGGTCCCCGACCTCTCGTCTCTCGCGGAACGGCGCCGTCTTTGGTCTTTGAGCTGCGACAAGACTCAGCCAAAACAGAACCCCAGCAACGTACAGCATGGTGTAGAACTACTGTTATTGTCTACTGTAATTGGTGTAGAACTACTGTTATTGTCTACTGTAATTGGTTACAATGATATTCAACACTGTTTTACCCTACGCCGTATCTGTGCACTATTAAACCGAACAAGCGGTCGTTAAATAGTTTAAAAAATTGCGCAGTAAGCAGGTGTTAATTAAAATAGATTTTTCTCGAACAGTTGTTTACCTTATGTTAATGGTAGGGGTGAGGGGGACTGCATGATTGGGGGGGGGGGTTGTTGGGCTAAAGACTGTAGTTTGGTGTTTGCGAATTAGGGAAATTTGGCTGCTAGGCTAAGGGTCTCGAGTTCGGATCTCGGTTCGGACTTGTGACTGTAGGATGTCTCCAATTATTCACAGCTTTGATAGGTACCTGACTTACGTTAAGGAAACATGGTCGGCCCTGTATACGGCTGACCAATATATACGCTTATATGTCGAAGTCATAGAAACAGATGAACTCTACTTCATCTGCCCCATGTGTCTTGGGCCCGAACAGGGAAAAGAGGATTGTGATATGGTGTGAACAGAGTTCAAATGGTGTGGCCATATATGCTTTGGACTAACAAGCTATACACACCATTAGATTAGTTACCATTATCATATCTGATGGTAAAATTAGATCAGTTACCATCATCATACGTGATGGTGAAATGTACCAAGACCCAACAACATTTTTCAATCATACTTCTACAGTATATATACAAAAACCGCTCCTGAGATTGAATGAATCTGCTGTGTTAGAACAAATCTAACTTAACTCTAACCTAAAACTTAACCAAATATTGTGAAAAACACATACCTACTTATCTATACGCTTACGTTTCGTTAACGAATTCTAAATTACACAGCGTGTTTGACCTTTGACATATATGTGTACTAAATATGCTGGAATATGTGAAACATAAGTAAAATAATATGCCTACTGTTTATCGACTCTTTCTAAATGTATCTCCCTCATATAATTAGTGTATGGTTTTTATGAAGGTTTTGCTTTGACAATGTACACACTATATTTAGACTATTTAAAAAAAAAACTTACGATTTTTAAAAAAATGATTTTTCACTCATTTAACTAAATATCTTAAACCTTGTCAATTAGTTTAACTCTTCTTCAGTTAATTTGATCCAATTAAAGCCTTGGTATTTTGCCTTCGTCATACACATAGGTTTAGAGACCATCATATTTTCCCGTTTGTACCCAAGACAAATGAGGCAGAAGAAGTAGAGTTCATTCTGTTAAAATCAGTGACCCCGGCATATGAAGGGATAATGTGGTCAGCATTATGCCCAGCTGCCTTAACTTTGGCTAACGTGGGTTAGGTACTTATATGTGCTGAGTGTACTCAGGGTCGTTTTATTGACTTGAACCTGGATTCGAACTCGCAACGTTCGGGTTATAAGTCTAGCTCTCTACCGCTAGGCCAAGCCGTCTAATAGGTTTACAGATGGTAACGTATTTTAATGGTAGTACAGTTGACTGATTCTGTGTGTCTTTTAGTGTGTCTGTTTATAGTGTTTGACTTTATGTTAGGGTGTCTAAAAATAAATTGCTTAAACAACACATTTAGTTTTTTCTCAATTTACAAAACGTAGACAAATAATAAATAAATATGAGATATACACATAAAAAGACTAATTTCTAATATTTCATTTTAATACTCATCTACATTTAAAATACCAGTAATTCCAGATATTTAAATTTTGAACAAAACACATCGACCTATACAAGCAAATGTATTTATTTTCGAAACATTTTTATATTTCAGCGATAAGTCTCCAGTATTTCAAACGACCATTGTGAGTGTCCCAGAAGAACTTCTCAGTTGTCGTCGTGATGACGGTGGTGTCTATCCAGCTCGCAGATCTCAAACCGCCACTTGCGGCCCTCGGCCCGCCTCTTGTAGAAACTGTGAACCTCCGTGACGGCCCAACCGCGGGGGACGCGGAGACGGACGTCCTCGCTCAGGTCGTACATCTCTGACCTCCGGCAGTTGGTTGGCCTTGACCTCCTGACCTTGCAGCACTGGAAGCTGAACCTGTGGTCGTTGGCGTGGGGGTTGTACAGGCTTTTAATGCCGGTCAGGACTTTGTCAGAAGGACATTTGTAGTGGAAGGAATCTTCGAATTTGTTGACATAACCTGGGATAAAAAAAGTAAAACGATCAGCTTCTCGTTATAGGAAAATTAAAAACATATTTTACACCCAAGTTTAAATTTTGCTCGAGAAAGGTCTAGTTGGATGTCATCCGTATGAAGCCTTGTAGACTCCAATTTAACAATAGCTTATGTGATTATTATGGTTCCCAGAAAAAGGCGCAATTGGAAAACTGCGCAATGGAAAACTGCGCAAATAGATAAATAAACAAATACAATCTAATTATTTTAATAAACTTCAAATTTGTCTTATTTTGAGGGAATATGCTCTATTATGAAACAATATACATGTGGTCATTTTTCTAATGTCTATAAATGCCCGAATGAAGAAAACAAATAATGTCCCCTCGCATTTTTTATGTGCGCAGTTTTCCGTGGATCAGTTTTCCGTTGCGGGTCTTTCCGGTCACCGAATATTCTATCAGCCAGTTAATGTTTATATTAAGGATCTGAAAATAAGTCAGCATTATGCATCGGAGCATTCCTTAGACTTCAAGAAGAGAAATTATGTCGGCCCAAAAAAGATTTAATCAGCTGTTTCTTTGAAAAAAAAAAACAGAATCATAACAGTTTTTGACCAACTACAAACAGCACTGTCAAACCATACACTAAGTTTTACGACTAAACGTTTATTTAAGATTGTTTTTTAACACGTTTTTCTTAACTCAGCTTCGCGTTTGTTTGTTTGTTTGGATGTTTGTTGTTAAAATTGACATCGAAAATTAGCCCACTTCTGATTGCTCTATAGACCTGAAATTTGGCATGCATGCTACTTTCGCCTAACAATTTCAGATGCAATCATAAAAACTAGCAATTAGTGACCGTAATTAGCTTAATTTAATTACGCCCCAAGGACCATAAAATTGAGGACATGATTTCTAAAGATACCGACAAGACTGGAGGCCTATTGACCCAGTTACTTCGGCCCCACTCGATGTGAGCGCGCTGGCCGTGATCGTATAGTGGTTAGTACTTCGCGTTGTGGCCGCGACAACCCAGGTTCGAATCCTGGTCGCTCAAGTTTTTAGTCCGTGTATTTATAAACACTTTTTTAAAAACCACGTTTTTCATGTGTAGCAACGGACTAAAAAGTAGAAAATAAAATTTTCTTTTGTGCTTCCTCGAGCTGTGCAGGTTCTTGTGATGACTGACAAAAAACGTGGGTCGGGCAGATGGGTCGGGAAATTTGATGGTGAACGTACCCACGTTTTTTGTCAGTCATCTCAAGAACCTGCACAGCTCGAGGAAGCACAAAAGAAAATTTTATTTTCTACTTTTTAGTCCACAAGAAAAACGTGGTTTTTTTAAAAGTTTTTTTTAAGTATTTTATTGTGAGTTGTGTTTCATTGGGGCTTTAAAGCTAAGTGCTCATGCGCCCAAACAAACAATGCCAGTTTCCGTCAATCGAAGTAAACAATATCCATTGATTGCGAATTCTATAAATTGCCATACTGAGCGACCAAGTGGTTGGGTGGTATAACTCATGGCCGCTAACCCGAACATCTTATGTTCGAATCCCGAGCTCTAGTCTATTTGACGTCCTGGAGTCCACCCAGCTCTTTTGTGTACCTGGCTTTCTTTAGTCAAACAAAGGCGGCTGGTAATAGTGCTGACTACACGGTCTCTCATACGCCGAGGTCAATGAAACCAGATTAACTCTACTTCATCTGCCTCACTTGTTTCGAGCATGAGTGGGAAAAGATGATAATGATGAAAGAGGAGTATTTTATTTTGATATCAGGTGCTCACAAACTACGTTTCGTGTCTAGGACATTTTCCATACCAGGAAACTGAAGGATGACTTTCATCCAGGGGATTGTACAATAGTTTATAGTTAATACAACAAAACATTGAGTGTTCTATACTAACGTGTCTGTATATACTATGTCAGGAACCTATTGAGTACGATTCAAAAGATAGATGGTTTCATGGTGGTATAGGGTCGCAATTTACGCTTTTAATATAGGTGAATGTTACCTAATTAACAAGAACAAACTACAAGGCAGCAGTTGTTTGATTTTAGAGTTATCTCTGCTAGAAGAGTTGCTGTCGCCAGCTATACAGTTTCATATGCCCTGTGGTTCGAACTCGGGACTTTCAGTTTAGAAATAATGAGCTTTACCGACTCGACCACGACTCTTATTTAGCATAAAAAATCCACTATATCACATAAAAAAGTACTGCTTTATATCTACCACTGTTTTCACATAAAAAAGTAGTGCTATATATCTACTACTGTTTTCACATAAAAAAGTAGTGCTATGTACCTACCACTTTTCAAATAATCTAAACGTAATGCTATATACTTACCACTGTGTTTGCATGAATAAAAACCTACTCCTCTATACCTACCGCCGTTTTTACATGAATAAAAACCTACTCCTATATACCTACCACCGTTTTTACATGAATAAAAACCTACTCCGAGATACCTACCACTTTTGTCACATTTCCACGTATTTTTGGCATTAGAGCAGGTAATCTTGAGAGGTCTCCTGGAATTACTCCTGTCCCTGTCACTATAAATCCCCGTGACGATCTCGTCGTTCGGGCACTCGCGCTCCCTCTCTAGCCTGTCGCTGTCGTCATGGCGACCGTCCCTGTCAGCCAGACCCCCAGCCAAACACAGAACAAGCACTACCGCAGCCAGCATCTTTAGGGTGTTGTTGTAGTGTATGTGGACACGATGTTGTCTGGTCTATGTGGACAAGTTACGTTGCTGTTATAAGATGGTGGATTGTCGATAATCCCGTCGTAAGCAAATTTTTAATTAGAATAGATTTTCTTCGTTCAACGGGTGATTTATACGACACACGACAGAGGGAGAGAGAGGGAGGGAGAGAAGGGGAGAGAGAGGGAGGGAGAGATAGTCAGAGTGTGAGAGTGTTTACTTGAGTATGTTAATGTTTTATTGGAGAGTGTATCAGAATGTGAGAGTGTTTACTTGAGTATGTTAATGTTTTATTGGAGAGTGTATCAGAGTGTGGGAGTGTTTACTTGAGTATGTTAATGTTTTATTGGAGAGTGTATCAGAATGTGAGAGTGTTTACTTGAGTATGTTAATGTTTTATTGGAGAGTGTATCACGGGAGAATAATTTTTTAAATACTAAAAGTTCCACAATCGTGTAATGTATACAATGTACTATTTATTATATTAAGAGAAGTAGTCGCCCCTCTTTAAATTAAAGTTTGTTTTAGAATTGCAATTCATAACACAATTATACGAAGGGTTAACTTTTTTTTTACCGATGTTCGTATACAAATATAATACCAGAAAGCATTTAAACACGCGTTTCCTTTGTTGCACCCCACCCCCCTCCGCCAAAAAAAAATTATATCTCCAATAATCAATTGATTTCTTGATAAGACAAACATAAAAACCACACAACTATCATAATGACAATTGCAATACCTCCCACTTCTCGCAATGACAAATACAAAACCATCCACCTCCTATATTGGCAAATTCAACACCACCCACCTTTTATATTGACAAATACACCACCATTTACCTCCTCTATTGGCAAATTCAACAACATCCACTTTTTATATTGAAAAATACAACACCACCCACCTCTTATATTGACAAATACACCATCCACCTCTTATATTGACAAATACAACACCACCCACCTCTTATATTGAAAAATACAACACCACCCACCTCTTATATTGACAAATACACCATCCACCTCTTATTTTGACAAATACAACACCACCCACCTCTTATATTGACAGATACAACACCACCCACCTCTTATATTGACAAATACAACACCACCCACCTCTCATTATGACAAACATATCCCATCTCTTATGATAACAAACGTTAACCCCCCCCCCCCCTAGCCCCCACCCCCAGGTCTTACAAAAACACACATACGTTTCTTTGAAGTCGATACTAGATAACTCCCCAGCTAAATCCGGAGAGCCATTCAATCGATCTGACACAACCAAACTCCCATAATGACAAAAATAACACCGATGATCAAATGCTACCCCCACCCCCAACCCCCGAGTTACAAAAAACACACCAACGTATCTAGGAGGTAGATACTAGATAACTCCGTAGCTAAATCCGGAGAGCCATTCAATCGATCTGACACAACCAAACTCCCATAATGACAAAAATAACACCGATGATCAAATGCTACCCCCACCCCCAACCCCCGAGTTACAAAAAACACACCAACGTATCTAGGAGGTAGATACTAGATAACTCCCCAGCTAAAACCGGAGAGCCATTCAATCGATCTGACACAACCAACCCCTGTCAGCATGTGTGGGGGTCGAAGCCCAACCCTCTCCCATGATGCACCCCAATCACCTACAACAACGTAGGCCAAACACACACACACACACACGCACGCACATACACACACATACACATACACACAATCACCTACAACAACCGAGGCCAAACACACACACATACGCACGCACACACATACACACACATACAATACACATACACACAATCACCTACAACAACCTAGGCCAATCCTAACGTTTCCTTTAAAGTTAAGCGTTCTTTTGAAACAACAACACTCAGTTTCAGAAACAAAGTGTTAATTTGCAACCTATGCATGAAGCCAACAAACGTGTGGAGGTTGTACAGAGATAATTTTCTGTTGTTAAACCATTCGCTTCGCACACACAAACACAAACACACACATGCACGCACACATAAAAGTACACAGACACACACACGCACGGACGCTCATACACATACACACACATACACATACACACACGCACACACTCACACACACACTCACACACACGCGTACACGAACACGTGCGCACGCACGCGCACGCACATACACATGTATATATAGGCCTACACACACACGCGCACACACAGACTCATATACACACGCACGCACACACACACACACACACACACACATACACACACTCTAGGTTACATTGTCTCCTGACATCAACGAAACATGATATTAAACTGCGTTCATGCACCCTAACCTCAACGACGTGTGTTGGTGTGTAACCTACCTACGTGTGTCGTTACAAAGTCCCCCCCCCCACCACCAAACAATCATACTCTGTAACAATACACATTTAAACACTTAATTAAATATTGTGTTTTAGCCTGCAGCTGTATTTAGTATTATTGGTACTCGGTTCATACTCTCTAGCGATTTGAATCAGAGGCGCCGCGAGGCGTGGGGCGGGGGTGCCGACGCAGCGGATGACGCCATTTAGGGGGTGACACCATGGCGAAAACGTGCAAAATATATAAAAGAAATATGCTATATATATGGTATACATATTGTCAGTTCAATTAGGGTTAATTAAAGTTAATCCATCTGGATTAATAACGGAATATAGATAAACATCTTTACTACTAACTGTGCACCCTTTAAAATTTAAAACTATCACCCGGTGTGTATTTTGTTTTCGGGGAGGGGGGGGGTGACACCATGAGTTGCCGCACCAGGTGACACCCGACCTAGCGACGCCACTGATTTGAATACAAACACTGATAGTATCTCTCTCTCTCTCTCTCTCTCTCTCTCTCTCTCTCTCAGTCTCTGTATCTCTCTCTTGCTATCCTACTACTCTTTAAACATTGACGACGCTTTATGTTAATTTATTTGTATTTAATTTTTATTACTTATTAGCAGTTTAGCAATTCCGAAAAATAGTGTAATGGACAGAATTTGTATTTTTTTTTAATTATTTTAGCATTTCTAACAAATTATGTAATGGGCAGTATATCCGCATCGCACATGCATCTAATTTATACCGCTTGACCATCATCACTCTAATCCGTGAACTCCCTTTTTACGATCATGTGTCTCAAAAACAAGATGACCATCCACCCGAAATGTATCTTCAAGATGGTGCATTGCCGATAACGTCAATACAAAATGGGACGGTGTGGTTAACCAATGGCGCACACCGTTGCTTACTAGAAATTCTCGGGTTCGGATCCAGGATTTAGCCAGTAGGTCGTCCCCTGAGCCTTCTCAGCTCTGATGGGTACCTGACTCACGTTTGGCAGAGTCATGGTGTTAAAGTAAAGTATCTCAAGTAAGGACGTGAGAATGCCAACACAAATAGTGACTGCGGCATTATTTTTAGATATTAAATTAATTTGAATGTAATTTTGACTTGTGTACTTTTCTACACATAAGCCAAATCAACCTGTTTTTTTTTTATCGATGCACTCATGCTTAATTAAAATGGCAGTTTCTTTCTGGCATTTCTTTGGGATGCGTTCCCTCCTCCCAAGCTCGTCTTATCCCCCCCCCCCCCCCCAACGAAACAGAAATTTTATTATACACAATTTATATAGGCCTACTTCAACCACAGTCTACAACCCCCACTCCCCGGGAAAGTTTCGAGATCCCCCCCACCCTTACTGAGTTAAATGACAAAAAGTGAACACTCAAATCCTGTACAACTATTGAGGTCTACATTTTTTTCTGCGTTAAAAAATAAACCGGGAGTGATCTCCCCTAAACTTTCTCGAATATTCTTATATAAAATAACAGGGGATGGGAACTCGGGCTATAGACATGATTTTTAATCCATTTTAAATACTTAAAGTTTTAAAAATAGAATAAAATCTCGTAGACAAATTAATTGAACACCAAGTGAACGCCAAATAAAAAAGCGCATAATAGTGCGCAATATTATTATTACTTTTAAAATTTACATTAGTTTTATAAGAAATCGGAAGTAGCGTAAAGTACTACTTCCAGTCAACGAAAATGACTCAAAATTTTATAGAAGGTAGAGAATTAGATCTTTTACTTACGTATGAAATTTCATTTATCTATCTGAAATAGTACTCAAGTTATAGGCTTTTGAAAAATTCAAAGTAGGAAAAGTACCACTTCCGGTTATCGGAAATCGCTCAAAAGTTGATACGGATCTACGATTTTGATTAAATACTTATATATGAAATTTCATCAACCTAGCTGTAACGGTACTCAAGTTATCGTGTTTACACACGGACAGACAGACAGACACACAGACAGACACACAGACATAAAGAAAAGATTGCAAAATTATGTTTTTCCGTATCAGTGAGGTGTGAAACGTCGAGATTTGTAAAAATCTCGATTTTTTTTTTTTTTTTTGCACGATTACAAGACTTTCTCTATACTTCGTATATACGAGAAAGTAAAAAGTGTATATTTATTAAGGGAAGCTACTCCGTTAAACTTTTTTGTTCTCTCTAGTCCAATAGGTATGTGGTTACGTCCCATTAATAACACAACCGACTTTATATTTCCAAAACCATTGCATGAATTCTGGAGGTGTGTGTGTAGGGGGGGGGGGGGGGGGGGCGTGATCATACTGCATCCGTGTGGTATTCATCATATGTTGCAGTGTGCATTATGGCGGGGTGGTCAAGAGGTCAAGCGAGATGTCCAAGCCAGTGGCGTAGCGAGGTCGGGTGTCACCCGGTGCGGCACTTAATGATGTCACCCCCCAGAGGCGTAGCGACCTTTCTGGGGTCAAACTTTCGATTTTCACCCCCCCCCAAGTTTTCGATTTGCACCCCCCTCAAGTTTTCGATTTGCACCCCCACCTCAGACTTTCGATTTCCACCCCCCCCCCCCCCTCAAGTTTTTCTCTATATATTTTGCTATGTTTTGCCTTGGTGTCATCCCCCCTAAATGGTGTCACCCGGTGCGGTTCGCACCCCCAGCCCCCCCCCCCCCCCTCTCTACGAATCTGGTCCAACCCAAATCTTGTGAGATCGATTCACGTCGAGATTTGTTAAAATGTTAAAAAACAACAATGATATTAAGCAAAACAAATTAATAATTAAATCTTTAATCTTTATTTTTGCTTTAACAGTCAATTTTGTAAGTTTTTATTCGAGATTATTAAGTTTTTTTCTCTCTCAATCCTACTAAGAAAATTGCACACCAATGCGCACCGCACTGTTTAGGAATCATCCCTCATACATTTGCTGTCCAAATCACAAGCCTCGAAGCGCCACCTCCTGTCCTCCTCCTTGTTCTTGTGGAAGCTGTAGACGCCCCTGATACCCCACCCGTCTGGTACCATGTACCTCAGTTTCTCGCCGAAGTTGTTCTGCCAGTCGGAAAGTTTGCAGTCGCTGGGGTTTGATCTCCTGACCTTGCAGCATTGGAAGCTGTAGCGCCTGTCTTTACTTCTGGAATCGTAGTCGCTCTTAATGCCGGTCAAGACTTTGCCAGATGGACATTTGTACAGGAGGGGTTCATCGAAGTCGTTGGCGTACTCTGTGGAACAAGAATATAGATGTACTGAATAGGTCACTGAATTAATACTAATACCGTGTCGTCATAGTAATGACATCCTGTCAACATCATACTGACATCACGTCGTTATCATAATGACATAACACTGTCATCATATTGACATAACACTGTCATTATACTGACATAACACTCATTATACTGATAACTTAATCGCTTTACAACTATTAATACAATCAAACCGCCTCATCAACTGAAGATGGTACAACAATGACTTAGTGCCACCAATAAATAAAAGTACTTCATAATAACCAATTCATCAACCAATGATGCAACTACAATCATCCAACAGTTATGGTATAACACTCTAACCACCTATTCATCAAAGGTCGTACTACAATCAATATACGTTTTCATACAATGATATTACTACATTTAATCCATTTCATCAATAAATGATGCTACTACACAGAGGCGAAGCGAGGGGGGGGGGGGGTGCGCAGCGGGAGTCACCATTTAGGGGGGTGACAAGAAAGGCAAAAAATAAAAAAAATTGCAAAATATATAGAGAAAAACTTGACGGGGGGGGGTGCGAATCGAAAGTTTGAGGGGGTGGTGCAAATCGAAAATTTGAAAGTTTGCCCCCGGGGAAGGGTAGCTATGCCTCTGGGGGGTCACACCATTAAGTGCCGCACCGGGGGACACCCGACCTCGCTACGCCACTGCTACTACACTCTATCCGATTCATCAACCGATGTTGGTACTACAATCACTCCGCGGTATCGTACAAGGATAATACTACAAACATTCTGCGTTATCATGGTAATGATGGTAGTACAATCAATACATTTCATCAATAAATGAAAGTACTACATTCTATCCGATTCATACACCAATGATGGTACTACAATCATTCGGTCGCACCAAACAATATACAACCACACTCAGTGACCAGACAATAATATAAGCCGATGACGTCATCACACAACCCCCGTGACGTAATCACCCCCTCTCTTACCGCTCATCTCACAGTTCCTGGTGCCACTAGACACGCTCTTGCACAAGATCCTCCAGCGTCGGTCATTCTTCTCACTGCTGTGGACACTGACCAGTCGGTTGATGATCTGGTCGGACGGGCACCTGAAGTTGAAATCCTCTCTCCATTCGTGGACAAAACCTCGATCCGGATCCGAGTCATCCCGCTCGGCTAGGGCACCCACCAGGCACAAGGCAAACACAACAGCGTACATCGTCAAAGTCTGACCACTCGACTAACCACGTCAAGCAAACCGGCCGGGTTTCATCAGCTTAAATTGAACTTTTTAATTAAATATTGATTGGTGTTTTGCCCAACGCAGCTGAAAACTTAACGAGACGCAATTAGTTTTAAGTTGTGACTAATTAGGTGCTGTAAGCTTGCTATTTGTTTCATAATACAATTAAATTGTTTATAAAATTAACCGGAAAACAAACCACATAACAGGTTTAAAGAACTAAACATTCTCACCAATGGTCTTTAGTGTAAGTAATCCCTTTACGATCAGCCTTCTTTCCACCGTTTATTATTGCTACTATAGTACTTAGTTAAATTTAAATTTAAAAAAAAAAAACCTTATCAATTTGCAAAAAAAGCTCTTACAAAGTTCTAATGTTAGTATATTTACAGTATCTGAATACCCTCCTGTGCAAATCTTTAATGTTAGCATATTTACAGTATCTGAACACTCCCCGTTACAAAATTCAACCTTTAGTATGTTTACAGTATCTGAATACCCTCCTGTACAAATCTTTAATGTTAGTATCTTTAAAGATTCTGAACATCCCTTTACAAAGTTCTAATGTTAGTATCTTTACAGTATCTGAGCACCCCTTTACAAAGTTCTAATGTTAGTATATTTACAGTATCTGAATACTCCCTGTACAAATCTTTAATGTTAGTATCTTTAAAGATTCTGAACATCCCTTTACAAAGTTCTAATGTTAGTATTTTTACAGTATCTGAGCACCCCTTTACAAAGTTCTAATGTTAGTATATTTACAGTATCTGAATACTCCCTGTACAAATCTTTAATGTTAGTATCTTTAAAGATTCTGAACATCCCTTTACAAAGTTCTAATGTTAGTATTTTTACAGTATCTGAGCACCCCTTTACAAAGTTCTAATGTTAGTATATTTACAGTATCTGAATACTCCCTGTACAAATCTTTAATGTTAGTATCTTTACAGTATCTGAGCACCCCTTTACAAAGTTCTGTTAGCATCTTTACAGTATCTGAACATTCATCAGTTACAACATTAACACTTTAGTATGTTTACAGTATCTGAAAACTCCCAATTTACAAAGTTCTAATGTTAGTATCATTACAGCATCTGAACACTCCCCCTTTACAAAATTCAAACTTTAGTATGTTTACAGTGTCTGATAACTTCCAATTTCATCATCATCAGCTTTTCTAGTTCATGCCCTAGACACATATGGCAGATGAAGTAGGGTTCGTCTGTGTCAGGTACTTTTCGACATATGAAAAAAAAAATGTGTGTTGATGGGAAAGTGTGGTCAGCATTATGCCCAACTACTTTTGTTTCAGATTCGAACTCAAGACTTTCGGGCTTGTAGTCTAGCTCTCCACCGCTAGACCACGTACAAAGTACAAAACTTTAGTATCTCTACAATCGCTGAACAGTCTCCTTTTACAAGGTTTGTTGTTTAGTAGCTTTACAGTTTCTTTACAACCTCCCGCCCTATTACAACATTTAAACGTTAGTATATTTACAGTACCTAAACACTCCCCCTCTACGAAGTTCAAACGTCAGCATCATAACAATATCTGAATACTCCCAAAATACACAGTTCAGACTTTAGTATCTATACTGTCTGTGTATACTCCTCCCCTTTTATAAATTTTAATTTTAGTATATTTACAGTATCTGAACACTACTCGCTTACAAAGTTCAAACTTTGGTATCTTTACCGTAAATGAAATCTCTCCTTTTGAAAGGTTCAAACTTTAGTATCTTTACAGTTTCTGTAGGCCTATACTCCCCTTTAAGAAATTTTAATTTTTAGTATATATTTACAGTCTCAGAACTCTCCTCGCTTACAAAGTTCAAACGTTAGTATCTTTACAGTTTCTGTATACTCCCCTTTAGGAGATTTTATTTTTAGTATATTTACTGTATCTGAACACTCCTCCTTTACACTGTTCAAAATTAGAATCTTAAATTTAAGTCTTTGAACACTTCTATTTTACAAGGTTCAAACGTAAGCATGTTTACAATGATTTACACAGTTTAGCATCTTTACAGTATCTGAACATTCCCCCTTTAAACTGTTCAATCTTTAGCGTCTTTACAATCCGTGTGTACAGTTCAAACTTTAGCATATTTACAATCCTTGTACACAGTTCAAAACTTAGCATCTTTACAATCCTTGTACACATTTCAAACTTTAGAATCATTACAATCCCCTTACACTCCTCTGGGTCGTGTCAAAGGTTACCCTGACATAACATACAGCGCGAGCTATGTTCAGTTGACGGGTTAATTAAGTACTCACCTCGTAAATCGCGTACCTGTAGCTAGATCGAGGCAACGTTGTTACCAAATACACCTTTCATTACATCAATACATCAATACATGAGCACTGTAAGTAACGGATTCGTAAACATGTTCATGTATAAAATAATGTTTACATTATATATGTGTGATACCAGTGATTGATAATGCCACAGTAACAAAATCTTTTTAAAAGTGGTGTCGGATTATAGAAAATTAACTGAACACAAATAGGAAACGCAAATATCAACGCTTAACCTTTACCTAACTCAACACATAAACCAAATACTACCTCTGCCCTACCACTAATCTCTATCCATTAATCTAAACCAAGGAATACCACGCCACTAATAACCTAATACCTCTATTTTGAAAAGATTATATCGTCGGAAATTGTAAAACAACATCCATTTTGTTCCGTTTGAAGTAGATTTAGAGTCGTTTTGACCAACGTTAGAACTGAAGCATAAAAGCTGCCGTAAAATTATATTTAAAAAAAAATAACAATAAGTTTTCAAGGCAAAGGAAGAAGGGCCAGACTTAGAATTATCTAGAATCTTTCCCGCAAGACGACAAAACGGAAGGTGGATTAGCAGTGGATTAGCAGTGGATTAGCAGTGGATTAGCAGTGGATTAGCAGTGGATTGACTATCCCTGGACCATTATCCTAGTAGGCTCTGGACAACGACCTTTATCCAGAATGACGGCCGTCTAACTATACTCGGTTACATTAGGTAGGCCTAAGTTGAATTAATTTAAACGATTACACATTTCCCTTAAAACAACACTAAACTGCTCTATTGGATTACATACGGTAGGCCTACATGTTGCAGCAAAATTGCAATCTCTCATTTCTATCTAGTTAGCAATGTGATGCAATACTTATATAGATACGTTCAAGCATTATAAAAAGACGACATAGCAAACGCCGTCTTCTTCTTCTTCGTTCTTAATAGTAATTTCATCCCACACAATTAAGGATTAAATTTCAACTAGATATGCAACATGCAAGCCGTTGAATTAAATTTCAGCATGCTTTACTTTCTGGATTCGCTAAATTGCTCTAACTCAATAATACACAAGTTTTTATATGGTGGGAAAAACATAGAAGGTAACAGCAACATAATTATTTTTATAGACACTGAAATATCGTTTGACAAGTCCTTTAGCGGAAATCACGCATCACAAGAGACATTTCCTTTTATGATTTTCATTCCAAAAACATTTACACAATAACATAAATTTAACCATAACTAAACAAAACAATGACTTTAAAAAATATGTTTAGAAAATATATTTCTGAAAATATTTTCCAACAGTGTAATCGTGTACTAAAGGGTCGCACGCAGAAGTAGAAATCTAGAGTATTTTTAGCTATGAAAATGCGCACTGGATTAAAAAGCTGCACCATTTAGCGCCATCTTTCTGAACGAAACGTCTTTTCAAACTGCGCAGCCCTAACAACGCATGCGTATTTGGAAAAATAAACATCGACGTGTTTCGTCCATTTTATCTAACATCTGCGATTGATGAGTTAAAAACATCTGCCAAGCCTACAAAAATGGTTGTTTACTCGTATTTCATCGCTTTGATCCTAATCGTCATGGTCACAGGTATTGTCCAAAATATAACTCATGTTTAAACTTTGTCTAAGAGTATTCTAGCGTCTAGATCTAGAATCTAGGTCTAGATCTAGAATTTCTACGTTATAAAACTAGAGTTTAGTCTATAAACTAATCTTTTGTCGTTGAAGACGTTTCTGCGCATCGATTAGTTAGCCGTACCCACTTAAAATTCTAGATTTAATATACAAGGAGAAAAGCGAATATTTTCGATAAATATGCTTGGTTTGTTTTGAGCTTAGGATCAAGGTTAAGTTTGTAATTTGTTGTATTAGGTTTATGTATAGTAGAAAGAATAACAGCTGGTGTATGAGCAAGACTAGGATAGTGAAAATGACCAATCGACAAGCAAGAAGAGGTAAGATTCCTTTCAGAACCGGCAGACCATAAAGCAAAGGACGTTCGCATTTTTATGGAGTTGGATTCGATTAATGTACCCATAAGAGCTGAGCCTGCTCAGGGTATTGCTAAGCTATTGTCTCGTAGCCCAGAAGTTAACTCCATACTTTTATTGTTGTACGAACACAAACCTCGACGTTGTATGCTGATAAATGCCAAATATGTGATGATGTATTTTGATTGTGGGACGGCGTGGCCTAGCGGTAGAGCGCTAGACTTCTAACCTGCAAGTCTCGAGTTCGAATCCGGGTTCAAGTAAATAAGGCGGCTGGGCATAGTTACGACAGCACTACACCTTCATGTGCCAAAGTCGTGAAACATATAAACTCTACTCCATCTGCCCAATGGATTGCTAAAGATGAATCTTCATTTTTTTTTATTTTTATTTTGATGCTTTTGCAACACTAACCATGTCCAAATCATAGCCCTAAAACATCAAACGAAACACACTGATTCTACTGTAAAAAAGGTAATACTGCATTGCTTGTTAGGAATTGGTAAATAACCGCATATAGATTCATCACATCAACCTATCCAGGTTATAAATCGAATACGTGGGTACGGCTAATCAATAAGACGCGAGCGAAGTGAACTTACTGACCTACGAGGGAGTGGTATCATCTGTGTGATCTGCTGTTATGTAGACTCACCTTAATGATATACGTTGGTATGGTTTCACCTTTATGATATACGTTGGTATGGTTTCACCTTAATGATATACGTTGATATGGTTTCACCTTAATGATATACGTTGGTATGGTTTCACGTTAATGATATACGTAGTTATGGTTTCACCTTAATGATATACGTTGGTATGGCGTCACCTTAATGATATACGTTGGTATAGTTTCACCTTAATAATATACGTTGGTATGGTTTCACCTTTATGATATACGTTGGTATGGTTTCACCTTAATGATATACGTTGGTATAGCGTCACATTAATGATATACGTTGGAATGGTGTCACCTTAATGATATACGTTGGTATGGCGTCACCTTAATGATATACGTTGGTATAGTTTCACCTTAATAATATACGTTGGTATGGTTTCACCTTTATGATATACGTTGGTATGGTTTCACCTTAATGATATACGTTGGTATAGCGTCACATTAATGATATACGTTGGAATGGTGTCACCTTAATGGTATACGTTGGTATGGTGTCACCTTAATGATATACGTTGGTATGGTGTCACCTTAATGATATACGTTGTTATGGTTTCACCTTAATGATATACGTTGGTATGGTGTCACCTCAATGATATACGTTGTTATGGTTTCACCTAAATGATATACTTTGGTATGGTGTCACCTCAATGATATAGGATTGTATGGTGTCACATTAATGATATACGTTGGTATGGTATCATATTAATGATATACTTTGGTGTGGCGTCACATTAATGATATAGGTTGGTATGGTGTTACCTTAATGATAAACATTGGTATGGTTTCACCTTAATAACATACATTGATGTGGCGTCACATTAATGATAAACTTGGTGTGGCGTCACATTAATGATAAACTTGGTGTGTTGTCACCTAAATGCGATACTTAGTGGGTCGTCACTATAAAGGCTTGCTTTGGTATGGTGGTAACCAAGCTGTTTGTTCTTGTTGTAATGTTTACCATAATCAGCTGTCATAGATGACATTTAGTCGGTGGTGTCACCATACTGACAACCTTTATGTGGTGTCACCATACTGACCTCCCCTTGTGTGGTGTCACCATACTGACCTCCCATTGTGTGGTGTCACCATGCCATCTCCCCGTGTGTGGTGTCACCATATAGACCCTAGATTGTGTGGTGTTACTATATTTACCAGCTCTCATGTCACCATACTCAGCTGACAGTTGACGTTGTTACAACAGGTCACTGACTATTTATGATGTGGTGTCATATTACGATATAGAATGGTGTGGAATCATTTTAGTGGTCTACTATTGTATGGTGTCCCCATCATGAACTCTGTATGGTTTAACCAAGCTGACCACACCTTATGTGGTGTCACCATATTGACCTTAGTTTGTGTGGTTTAACCAAACTAACCTCACCTTATGTGGAGTCACCATAATGACCTTATTTTGTATGGTGTAACCAAACTGACCTCACCTTATGTGGAGTCACCATAATGACCTTACTTTGTATAGTGTAACCTAGCTGACCTCACCTTATGTGGTGTCACCATAATGACCTTTGTATGGTGTAACCTAGCTGACCTCACCTTATGTTGAGTCACCATAATGACCTTAGTTTGTATAGTGTAAACTAGCTGACCTCACCTTATGTGGTGTTACCATAATGACCTTCGTATGGTGTAACCTAGCTGACCTCACCTTATGTGGTGTCACCATAATGACCTTTGTATGGTGTAACCATGCTGACCTCACCTTATGTGGTGTCACCATAATGACCTTAGTGTGTATGGTTTAACCATGCTGACCTCACCTTATGTGGTGTCACCATATTGACCATTGTATGGTGTAACCATGCTGACCTCACCTTATGTGGTGTCACCATAATGACCTTAGTTTGTATGGTGTAACCATGCTGACCTCACCTTATGTGGTGTCACCATACTATTTGGGCAGGATTAGATATAAACCACAATAAACCAATATACAGTGGTACCTCGACATACGAGTTAAACTGGATCCGTGACATTTCTCATATGTCAAATTGCTCGTATCTCAAAGCACTTTTCACTATATAATGTATTTATGTTATTAATCCGTTCCAATCCTAAAATATCACACAATTTTTTTATTAGAGATTTTTATCCTAATAAGAAAAGTAGATTTATACTTGACACATATTAGTCAGTAACATACTGAAGGATAATGCTAAGAATACATTGATGTTATTAAGTGTAGTTACTTTGAACATCATACGACTTGAGATTAACATGAAACATGACGGAGGAGGGTTCCTTTACGTTTAGTGATCAATTGTAAGGTTAAGAGCATGAAGCTTAATTTACTTAAAGGGGTCAAAAGAGCATACTCCATAAGGATTAACCCGTTAGCCCGTTAATCCGGCTATCACATTTTTGATCGAGTAAATTATAACTCGCTCGACAGTACCTATCTAAAGAATCGTGTAGGTAGGGCACTCGTATGTCGAGGTACCAATATATATATATATATATATATATATATATATATATATATATACAATGTACAATGTATTTTTTCCATATCCGATTTCACTTTTAAAGACCCTGGACTGGTTGATGCCCAAGATGGTGGGTATTGTTTTATTTTTTAATTTTTTTTTTACATAAAGTACTTTTTACTTTACTATAAAAAAGATAATTCTGATTTTCAAATCATTCTAACTTGCGAATGTTTCATCATTACGTTGTTGTACTCACTGTAGCACTGTTTCAGTTGTACATACTGTAGCATAGCCTCAGTTGTCAGTTGTACACACTGTAGCATATCCTCATTTGTACACACTGTAGCATAGCCTCAGTTGTACACACTGTAGCATAGTCTCAGTTGTCAGTTGTACACACTGTAGCATATCCTAAGTTGTCAGTTGTACACACTGTAGCATAGCCTCAGTTGTACACACTGTAGCATAGCCTCAGTTGTACACACTGTAACATAGCCTCAGTTGTACACACTGTAGCATATCCTCAGTTGTCAGTTGTACACACTGTAGCATAGCCTCAGTTGTACACACTGTAGCATAGCCTCAGTTGTACATACTGTAGCATAGCCTCAGTTGTACACACTGTAGCATAGCCTCAGTTGTCAGTTGTACACACTGTAGCATATCCTCATTTGTACACACTGTAGCATAGCCTCAGTTGTACACACTGTAGCATAGCCTCAGTTGTCAGTTGTACACACTGTAGCATATCCTCAGTTGTCAGTTGTACACACTGTAGCATATCCTCAGTTGTCAGTTGTACACACTGTAGCATAGCCTCAGTTGTACACACTGTAGTATAGCCTCAGTTGTCACTTGTACAAACTGTAGCATATCCTAAGTTGTCAGTTGTACACACTGTAGCATATCCTCATTTGTACACACTGTAGCATAGCCTCATTTGTACACACTGTAACATAGCCTCAGTTGTACACATTGTAGTATAGCCTCAGTTGTCAGTTGTACACACTGTAGCATAGCCTAAGTTTTCAGTTGTACACACTGTAGCATAGCCTCAGTTGTACACACTGTAGCATAGCCTCAGTTGTACACTTTAGCATAGCCTCAGTTGTACACACTGTAGCATAGCCTCAGTTGTACACACTGTAGCATAGCCTCAGTTGTACACACTATAGCATAGCCTCAGTTGTACACACTGTAGCATAGCCTCAGTTGTACACACTGTAGCATAGCCACCTTTGTTATTTTTACTCACCGTAGAATAGCCTCAGTTACATTAACGGTACAACCAGCTAGAGTTGGTTTAGCGTTAGTGTTTGAGTTAGGGTTAGAGTTAGAGTTAGAATTAGGATGTAATTAGGGTTAGAGCTAGACTTTGATTTTAGGACAAAACATACAGCTAGTAAGATATATAGTTATTGCTAGGTTCAGTAGAATTAATGCTAGTTATGTCTTAAGTCAGGTTAGAATGTTTATTATTTATTGCTACAGTTAGGTAGAACTAGGGTTAGAGTTTTGTTTATTCGTCAGGTTGGAGTTTGCGCTGTATAATCTAGAATTACTGCTGAATTATGGCTTAAATTAAGTTAGATTGTGTTATATTTATGGCTAGTGTTAGAACTTAATTATGTCTTACCTTAGGTTGGAGTTTGTTCTTTATTTATCGATAGAATTAGAAGATGACTTAGTTTCATTTGAGCTGAAAGTTAGAGCCAGTGCTAGGGCTATAATGAGTTCTTGATATTCGTGTTAGACATTCGGCTCTGGCTCAAGTAAAGCCTCGCCTGGTACGGCAGGTTGTGCACCAAGTATCAAAAGCTGTTAGCGACAACACAAACTGACATCGACATATTACAAACTGACATCGACATATTACAAACTGACATCGACATATTACAAACTGACATCGACATACTGACATCTACATATTACAAACTGAAATCGACAAAACAAACTGACATCGAAATATTACAAACTGACATCGACATATTACAAACTGAAATCGACATATTACAAACTGAAATCGACAAAACAAACTGACATCGAAATATTACAAACTGACATCGACATATTACAAACTGAAATCGACATATTACAAACTGACATCGACATATTATAAACTGAAATGGACATATTACAAACTGGCTTCGACATATTACAAACTGACATCGACATATTACAAACTGAAATCGACATATTACAAACTGACATCGACATAATATAAACTGAAATCGACATATAATACAAACTGAAATCGACATAAAACAAACTGAAATCGACATATTACAAACTGACATTGACATATAACAAACTGAAATCGACATACTTCAAGCTGAAATCGACATATAACAAACTGACATCGACATATAACAAACTGAAATCGACATATTACAAACTGAAATCGACATATTACAAACTGACATCGACATATTACAAACTGACATTGACATATTACAAACTGACATCGACATATAACAAACTGAAATGGACATATTACAAACTGAAATCGACATATAACAAACTAAAATCGACATATTACACACTGAAATCGACATATAACAAACTGACATCGACATATTATAAACTGAAATCGACATATAATACAAACTGAAATCGACATATAACAAACTGAAATCGACATATTGCCACCTGAAATCGACATATAACAAACTGAAATCGACATATTACAAACTGACATTGACATATAACAAACTGAAATCGACATATTACAAACTGACATCGACATATTACAAACTGAAATCGACAAAACAAACTGACATCGAAATATTACAAACTGAAATCGACATATAACAAACTGAAATCGACATATAACAAACTGAAATCGGCATATAACAAACTGAAATCGACATATTACAAACTGAAATCGACATATTACAAACTGCCAAACCAACCCTGTATTTAACTTTAATGCTACCTTAACACAACCCTTACTCTAGAATAGTTACTGTTCTCATTCCAAAACTATAAAAGGTTTACCAAGTAAAAAATACAGCATAACCCTAATCCTAATTAGAACTGTTTGGATTAAATAAATCCTCTTCGTGATCATGATGTGAAATCAGGGTATTTATTAAAACACGGATTCGGGGGATTATGGTAGAGTATTTTTTTTAAACCTTAGCTCTGAAAAGAGCTCAAATCTTGACCCATTTCATATGAGGACAGAAAACTTGCGCTAAACTATAGTGTTAGCTTTACAGTATTAAAAAAACACGCCTAGGCTGTGGGTAAGTACCCTTACGGTCCGCGGGGCAAGTGAAGTAGAGTTCACCTGTTTCCGTAAGCTCTGCATATGATGGTATAATGTTCTGCACTATGCTGTGACACCTTTACCTACCCTAACGTAAGTTAGGTACCCATCAGAGCTGTGTAGACTCAAAGACGTTCTACAAATTTGAACCCAGATTCGAACTTGAGCCTTTCGGAAATGAGTCTAGCGCTCTACCTCTAAACCACGACGTTATATCCGAGTATGCTTAATACATACTTTAGGTAAACCTTCCGTTGCTATGGTAACGGATTAGTTTAACGGCTGGCATCTCTTTCACAGCCGAACCCAAGTGCCCCAAACTTGGAGATTGTGGCGTCAGGATAATGACTTGCATGTGAGAATCAACCATGGCAGAGACTTGCCTGACATGACATAAGTATCGTGTGTCACACGTGTCCTGTTATACGTGTCATTGTAGGTGTCATACGTGTCATTGTATGTGTCATACGTGTCATTGTAGGTGTCATATGTGTCATTGTAGGTGTCATATGTGTCATTGTAGATGTCATATGTGTCATTGTAGGTGTCATATGTGTCATTGTAGGTGTCACACGTGTCATTGTAGGTGTCATACGTGTCATTGTAGGTGTCATACGTGTCATTGTAGGTGTCATATGTGTCAATGTAGGTGTCATATGTGTCATTGTAGGTGTCACACGTGTCATTGTAGGTGTCATACGTGTCATTGTTGGTGTCATACGTGTCATTGTAGGTGTCATACGTGTCAGGTTAAATGGCATAGTTGATGTGTATAATGTCATACCTGTGTAGTCTCATGCCACAATGTCATGAGTACAATTAAATGTCATTAGTGTCCTGTCAAAAGTCATACGTGTCATTTTAGATGTCAATTGTCATGTTAAATGTCACACACATTGTGTCTAATGTCATTTGTGTATTGTTGTGCGTGTCATGATAAATGGCACAATTGTCATTGTAAATGTCATACGTATCATGCCGAATGGCTTACGTGTGATTTTAAATGTCATAAGTGTCATGTTAAATGTCAACGGCATTGCATCTAATGTCATACGTGTATTGTCTAATGACATAGTATCATACGGGTCTTATTAAATGCCATACGTATCTTTGTAAATGTCATACGTGTCCGGTTAAATAACATAGTCACTATGTTTAATGTCATACGTGTATTTTCTAATGTCATAAGAATCTTGTCTTTCGCCATAAGTTTCGTGTCTAATGTCACATGTCATGACATGTCATTCATGTCTGGTTAAATGTCCATAATTTTCTTTTACTCCATAGCTATTGGAATAAACGTCTTAAATGTCATGTCATACGGTAACTGTGTCGTTTTACTTTAATGTCACATACACCTTGTCAATTGTCATACGTAGCTAGTGTAAATGTATACGTGTCTTTTAGAATGTCATCCGTGTCTTGTCTAATGTCATATTCGTCTTATGTCATATGTCACGCATGTAATGTCATGACTAATATTTCTATTGACGTGTCAAGTTTAATGTCATAATTATCTTTTCCACCTATTGCAGTAAATGTTGAGCCATATGTTATTTGTATGTTGCCGAATGTCGTATTGTCTTCTTTACGTATCGTATCTTATGTTATATGTGCCGGATTTAAAATCACACACATATTTTCTAAACATAATTATGTTTGATAACCGAATGAAAATGTGTTAAGTACGTGATGTCGTTTATGTCAATAGTAATCGTTTCAATGACATACTAAACTTTTCACATGTCACATACATTAAGCTAATAATTTGGTGTAACATTTGTTGGGGTCTATAGTCATTACATTCCTGTCACTAACCTCTCATTAATATAATCAGTTCAAATGGCTAAACTAATTTAGTCGAAACGCATGTGCCCCTGTGTGTGCGCGTGTGTGTTAGTGAGTGACGTTTGTGCTGTCATATTTCATTGAAAAAAAAGACAAAGTTTGATTAGTCTAAGGTTCATGTTTCACTACTTAATTTATTCATATATTTTACCTTTGTCTCTGTGTGTGACGTCATCGTTTTCATATTCCAGAGAGAAAGATAAAGTTTGAGTAGTCTGAGCTTTACGGTTCAACGATTTTTTTATTCGCCTGTTGTACCTATGAATGTGACGTCATGATTTTCATATTCCAGAGAGAAAGATAAAGCTTGAGTAGTCTGAGCTTTACGGTTCAACGATTTTTTTTATTCGACTGTTGTACCTATGAATGTGACGTAATGATTTTCATATTCCAGAGAGAAAGATAAAGCTTGAGTAGTCTGAGCTTTACGGTTCAACGATTTTTTTATTCGCCTGTTGTACCTATGAATGTGACGTCATGATTTTCATATTCCAGAGAGAAAGATAAGCACATGAAGTGTCTACGGGCCATCATTGAAAACCAAAATTGTGATGATGACACAATCGATGATGCCACTAGCATGCTCGTTCAGATGAAGGACGCCCCATGTGAAGGTAAAACATTTCCAGCAATACAATAAGTCCATATATGACTAGATATGTGTGCTTACATTTGTAGCGATACAATAAGTCCATATGTGACTAGATATGTGTGCTTACATTTGTAGCGATACAATAAGTCCATATGTGACTAGATATGTGTGCTTACATTTGTAGCGATACAATAAGTCCATATGTGACTAGATATCTGTGTGCTTACATTTGAAGCGATACAATAAGTCCGTATGTGACTAGAAATCTGTGTGCTTACATTTCCAGCGATACAATAAGTCCATATGTGACTAGATATGTGTGCTTACATTTCCAGCGATAAAATAAGTCCATATGCGACTAGAAATCTGTGTGCTTACATTTGTAGCGATACAATAAGTCCATATGTGACTAGAAATCTGTGTGCTTACATTTGTAGCGATACAATAAGTCCATATGTGACTGGATATGTGTACTTACATTTGTAGCGATACAATAAGTCCATATGTGACTAGAAATCTGTGTGCTTACATTTGTAGCGATACAATAAGTCCATATGTGACTGGATATGTGTACTTACATTTGTAGCGATACAATAAGTCCATATGTGACTAGAAATCTGTGTGCTTACATTTGTAGCGATACAATAAGTCCATATGTGACTAGAAATCTTTGTGCTTACATTTGTAGCGATACAATAAGTCCATATGTGACTAGAAATACGTGTGCTTACATTTGTAGCGATACAATAAGTCCATATGTGACTAGATATGTGTGCTTACATTTCTAGCGATACAATAAGTCCATATGTGACTAGATATGGGTGCTTACATTTGTAGCGATACAATAAGTCCATATGTGACTGGATATGTGTACTTACATTTGTAGCGATACAATAAGTCCATATGTGACTAGAAATATGTGAGCTTACAATTGTAGCGATACAATAAGTACATATCTAACTAGAAATATGTGTGCTTACATTTGTAGCGATACAATAAGTCCATATGTGACTAGAAATCTTTGTGCTTACATTTCTAGCGATACAATAAGTCCATATGTAACTAGAAATCTTTGTGCTTACATTTGTAGCGATACAATAAGTCCATATGTGACTGGATATGTGTACTTACATTTGAAGCGATACAATAAGTCCATGTGTGACTAGATATGTGTACTTACATTTGTAGCGATACAATAAGTTCATATGTGACTAGAAATCTGTGTGCTTACATTTGTAGCGATACAATAAGTCCAAGTGTGACTAGATATGTGTGCTTACATTTGAAGCGATACAATAAGTCCATATGTGACTAGAAATATGTGTACTTACATTTCTAGCGATACAATAAGTCCATATCTAACTAGAAATATGTGTGCTTACATTTGTAGCGATACAATAAGTCCATATGTGACTAGAAATATTTGTGCTTACATTTGTAGCGATACAATAAGTCCATATCTAACTAGAAATCTGTGTGCTTACATTTGTAGCGATACAATAAGTCCATATGTGACTAGATATGTGTGCTTACATTTGAAGCGATAAAATAAGTCCATATAAGACTAGAAATATGTGTGCTTACATTTCTAGGGAATAAGTTCATATGTGACTAGAAATATGTGAGCTTACATTTGAAGCGATACAATAAGTCCATATGTGACTAGATATGTGTGCTTACATTTGAAGCGATACAATAAGTCCATATGTGACTAGAAATCTGTGTGCTTACATTTGTAGCAATACAATAAGTCCATATGTGACTAGAAATCTGTGTGCTTACATTTGTAGCGATACAATAAGTCCATATCTAACTAGAAATCTGTGTGCTTACATTTGTAGCGATACAATAAGTCCATATGTGACTAGAAATCTGTGTGCTTACATTTGTAGCGATACAATAAGTCCATATGTGACTAGAAATCTGTGTGCTTACATTTGTAGCGATACAATAAGTCCATATCTAACTAGAAATATTTGTGCTTACATTTGTAGCGATACAAAAAGTCCATATCTAACTAGAAATCTGTGTGCTTACATTTGTAGCGATACAATAAGTCCATATGTGACTAGATATGTGTGCTTACATTTGAAGCGATAAAATAAGTCCATATAAGACTAGAAATATGTGTGCTTACATTTCTAGGGAATAAGTTCATATGTGACTAGAAATATGTGAGCTTACATTTGAAGCGATACAATAAGTCCATATGTGACTAGATATGTGTGCTTACATTTGAAGCGATACAATAAGTCCATATGTGACTAGAAATCTGTGTGCTTACATTTGTAGCAATACAATAAGTCCATATGTGACTAGAAATCTGTGTGCTTACATTTGTAGCGATACAATAAGTCCATATCTAACTAGAAATCTGTGTGCTTACATTTGTAGCGATACAATAAGTCCATATGTGACTAGAAATCTGTGTGCTTACATTTGTAGCGATACAATAAGTCCATATGTGACTAGAAATCTGTGTGCTTACATTTGTAGCGATACAATAAGTCCATATGTGACTGGATATGTGTACTTACATTTGTAGCGATACAATAAGTCCATATGTGACTAGAAATCTGTGTGCTTACATTTGTAGCGATACAATAAGTCCATATGTGACTGGATATGTGTACTTACATTTGTAGCGATACAATAAGTCCATATGTGACTAGAAATCTGTGTGCTTACATTTGTAGCGATACAATAAGTCCATATGTGACTGGATATGTGTACTTACATTTGTAGCGATACAATAAGTCCATATGTGACTAGAAATCTGTGTGCTTACATTTGTAGCGATACAATAAGTCCATATGTGACTAGAAATCTGTGTGCTTACATTTGTAGCGATACAATAAGTCCATTAGTGTCTTGAAACCTTCGAGTTTACGGTTGAAGCAATACAAGATGTCCTTATACACGCACACTAACACACACACACACACATACAACACACACACACACATATATTGGAATATTGCTATACAATCAAAAAAGAAAAGCAGGCTGAAATCGGAGTCAATGGCCTCAATGGCGCATAACCAGTTGACACGTAACGCTTAATTGTGTTGGAGGCGTGGTCGAGTCGGCAAAAAGCTCATGATTGATAAATTCGAACATAGTCTCGAGTTCAAACCCACTGGCAGATAAATCTCGACCCCCTTCAACACTAATAATTAAGAACGAAGAAGAAGAAGAAGAAGCTATTCAATCTTATATGTTAATTAAAATGCTTTTTTTTCCCTCAATAGGTTCACTTGACGGTAAATACCATTATTTTAAACTTCGCGTAAAGTGTGATATTTACATTTATTTATTGCTTTTAATTCGGTAATTTTTCTGTTTAATGAACGCACATTCTAATCAAAATGTTGTCTATACTTAATTGCAGTCATATCAATTATCGCTAATTATTTCAGTCTATTTTATTGCAAAAATGTTTCATTTACTAAATTAGCGTGTATGACTGCAAAGGTTGGATTTACTTTGTATCTGTCATTTGATCTTTAAAAACCCTTTTTTATATTTTATGACTATAGATGTCATACAATTTGTAATGTTTTGTTTAAGCCAAACACTTCAACTATATTCATTGTGTTAAATGTGATGTTGACATATGCATACATTTTAAACATTATACATTGTTTGTATATATTGATTTACATTATTGTGTCTAATGTAATACTGGCATCTAGATTTCTACATACATTTCATACATAGTTATATAACCATTTCCATCACTTGTGTTAAATGTGAAGAATTATAATTTATATAGTTTTGTAATTTTCATTAATCGTGCTAAAGTGTGGCATATACTTCATATACATCTGTAAGTAATGAGTCGTGTTTGTTTATGTGTGTTGAGTTTGACCATAACTTTGTGTGTTAATTGTGGTGTTTATTTCTTCTTGTGTTAAGTGTGGTTTTATGTGTTTTACATGTGGTGAATATATGTCTGTGTATTAAGTGTTGTGCTTTTATGTGTTGTGGGTGTTGGTTATGTATGAGTGTTAAGTAATACGTGTGGTGTTTGGGTGTAAAGTGGGGTGTTTATGTCTGTGTGTTAAGTGTAATGTTTATGTCTGTGTGTTAATTGTGGTGTCTATGTATGTGTGTTAAGTGTTACGTGTGGTGTTTGGATGCTAAATATGTTGTTTCTAAGTGTTAAGTTTGATGTTATTATTGTTTTAAGGTTGGTGTTATTGTGCTAAGTGTGGTGTTTACGTGTGTTCAGTGTGGTGTTTCTGTGAGTCAAGTGTGGTGTATATGTCTGTATATTGAGTGTGGTGTGTATTAAGGATGGTGTGTATTAAGTGTGGTGTGTATTCAGTGTGGTGTTTACGTGTGTTAAGTGTTGTGTTTACGTGTATTAAGTGTGGTGTTTACATGTGTTGCTGGTTATGTGTGTTAAGTGTGGTGTTTCTGTGTGTTAAGTGTGGTGTTTACCTGTGTTATGTGTGTTGTTTGTCTGTGTCAGTATCGCCAAAAGGTCACGTGTTTACACATCTGCTCCACAGCTAACGCACCCACCACAAACCGGGATGCTACCAGTAAGTTGTCTTAGCTCCCCTCTACGAGGGTGTGTGTCCATGTATAACTCGGGGGGGATGTCAACGTTTTACTCGGGGGGGGGGGAGGTGTCTTTATTTAAATCGTTTGGGTGGGGGGGGGGTTGTCCATGTTTAACTCGTGGGGGTGGGGGGTTGTCAACGTTTTACTCGGGGGGTGTCTTTATTTAAATCGTTTGGGTGGGGGGGGGGGGGTTGTCCATGTTTAACTCGTGGGGGGGGAGGTGTCCTTATTTAAATCGTTTGGGGGGGGGTTGTCCATGTTTAACTCGTGGTTTTTTGTTTTGGTCAACGTTTTACTCGGGGGGGGGGGTGTCTATATTTAAATCGTCGGAGGTTTCCATGTTTAACTCGGGGGTGAAGGTGTATCCATGTTCTTTTACTTCCTTACATTGGGTGCATGCATATTGTTTAACTTCCTTACATTGGGGTGCATGCATATTGTTTAACTTCCTTACATTGGGGTGCATGTATAGTGTTTTTCTTCCTTACATTGGGGTGCATGTATAGTGTTTTACTTCCTTACATTGGGTGCATGTATATTGTTTAACTTCCTTACGTTGGGGTGCATGTATAGTGTTTTTCTTCCTTACATTGGGGTGCATGTATAGTGTTTTACTTCCTTACATTGGGGTGCATGTATAGTGTTTTTCTTCCTTACATTGGGGTGCATGTATAGTGTTTTACTTCCTTACATTGGGTGCATGTATATTGTTTAACTTCCTTACGTTGGGGTGCATGTATAGTGTTTTTCTTCCTTACATTGGGGTGCATGTATAGTGTTTTACTTCCTTACATTGGGTGCATGTATATTGTTTTTCTTCCTTACATTGGGTGCATGTATATTGTTTTACTTTCTTACATTGGGTGCATGTATATTGTTTTACTTCCTTACATTGGGTGCATGTATGTTGTTTATACCTCCTTACATTGGGTGCATGTATATTGTTTTACTTCCTTACATTGGGTGCATGTATATTGTTTTACTTCCTTACATTGGGGTGCATGTATAGTGTTTTACTTCCTTACATTGGGTGCATGTATATTGTTTAACTTCCTTACGTTGGGGTGCATGTATAGTGTTTTTCTTCCTTACATTGGGGTGCATGTATAGTGTTTTACTTCCTTACATTGGGTGCATGTATATTGTTTTTCTTCCTTACATTGGGTGCATGTATATTGTTTTACTTTCTTACATTGGGTGCATGTATATTGTTTTACTTCCTTACATTGGGTGCATGTATGTTGTTTATACCTCCTTACATTGGGTGCATGTATATTGTTTTACTTCCTTACATTGGGTGCATGTATATTGTTTATACCTCCTTACATTGGGTGCATGTATGTTGTTTATACCTCCTTACATTGGGTGCATGTATATTGTTTTACTTCCTTACATTGGGTGCATGTATATTGTTTTACTTCCTTACATTGGGTGCATGTATATTGTTTTACTTCCTTACATTGGGTGCATGTATGTTGTTTATACCTCCTTACATTGGGTGCATGTATATTGTTTTACTTCCTTACATTGGGTGCATGTATATTGTTTTACTTCCTTACATTGGGTGCATGTATATTGTTTTACTTCCTTACATTGGGTGCATGTATGTTGTTTATACCTCCTTACATTGGGTGCATGTATGTTGTTTATACCTCCTTACATTGGGTGCATGTATATTGTTTTACTTCCTTACATTGGGGGTGTGTTTATGTTGTTTTATATCCTTACCTTGGGTTGTGACTATGTTGTTCTACTTCCTCACATTTAGCATGTATCCTTGCTGTTTCACTTCCTGTCCATTACTGGTATTCGTGTATTTCCACCCTAACATCATCTACACAATTGGGGTGCATCCTGAGCCTTGTTCGATTTTAACTTTCTTTGAATTGATTGTTTTTACAATTTGTAACTTTAAAAAATTAAATTGTGGTTAGAAATATTATTTTAAGTATAATTCGTCTGTGGATTTTTGTTGTTGTTGTGATGAACAGTTAGTGTGTGTAAGAGAAAGAGAGAGATTGTGTGTTTGTGTGTGTTAGTGTGTGTCTGTGACTGTGTGTATGAGTATTTGTGTATGTGTCTATATGTTTTTTATGTGTTTGTGTGTGTCTGCGTGTGTTTTGCCTGTGATTGCGCGTGTGTGAGTGTGTGTGTGTGTGTATGTTTTCTGTGTGTATTTATATTTCTGGTGCGTTGATTAACAACGAATTTCAATCGATTTTTTTTTCCCAGCGGATGTTGGTGGACCGGTGGTGGAGGAGGAAACGACGCCAATCCCTCCCACCCAACCGCGTGAGTAGTAAAGTCTTCGCTCCAGTTGACCGAGCACACATGCACACGCAGATTGAAAAACAGGTTGACCTTGAAGGGTCAGGGTGACAGAGAAACTGGCGTCACAAGGCGCATGCTGGTGGGGGGGGGGGGGCAGAGTGTGACGCCATTTAGGGGGTTGACACATTGAAGGAAAAGTGTAAATTTCCTGTTAGGGTTAAGTCAGGGGTGCGGATGAAGGTAAGGTCAGGTAGGGTGAGTTCAAAGGTGGTGTGGGATCTGGTAAGGTCAGGGGTGGGGGTGGGGGTGAAACCTATTTATTAAAAGTACAGAAATAATTATGCATAATCGATAAAGATAACTAATGTATTAAGACACGATTCATAAAGCAAATATTAGTACATAATAATAAATTGCATTAGTAAGAAATACAACGTAAAACATCTATCTGTTTCAAAGCATAATTTAAGTGAATGACGTATGTTAAAAAATGGCGTAGCTGTCGCTTGTTGAAAATTATATCTTCTGACATATGCAATCACTGTTTACACCGACATAATTATGACTTTCAATCCTAAATCCTTTTTAATAAAGCTACATATATATATATATATATATATATATATATATATATATATATATATCCCTTTTTACATATAGGCACGCAAACTGTCAGGGAGTTCACATTCCCACGTAAGTGTCCACATTTATTTTAGTCAATGATCTAATTGTAAATCTTTCCAACACTCTCTAAAGACACATGTAAATACTTATATATTTTTCTGTATATATTAATAAACAAAGACTAGCGATGTTTTCATCAAATTATATATATATATATATATATATATATATATATATATGTATATATATATATATATATTTATGTATATATATATATATATGTATATATATATATATATATATATATATACATATATATATATATATATATATATATATATATATATATATATATATATATATATATATATATATATATATATATATATACATAATGTATATATGTGTGTTTATGTGTGTGTAATGTATGAATTCAAATTACCATATTTTCAGCCACCGAAAGATTTTCGAAAGAAATGGAGCGGTCAGAAAACAGTGCAAAAGCGATGTTTCCAGGTATGGGAAGTTTACCTACTGACTGTATTTGCTAATCTTGATCATGTTTTCTATCAAGATATATGCAGATTTTTCGCAATTTGTCTTGACTGGTGTTTGTAAATCTTTGCCATTTGTCTAGACTGGTGTTTGTAAATCTTTGCCATTTGTCTCAGATGATAATTACAATTCTTGGTCATTTGAATAAGCTGATATTTTATAACTCTATCCTTAGTCGTGGCTGATATTTTATAACTCTGTCATTAGTCGTGGCTGATATTTTATAACTCTATCCTTAGTCGTGGCTGATATTTTATAACGCTGTCATTAGTCGTGGCTGATATTTTATAACTCTGTCATTAGTCGTGGCTGATATTTTATAACTCTGTCATTAGTCGTGGCTGATATTTTATAACTCTGTCATTAGTCGTGGCTGATATTTTATAACTCTGTCATTAGTCGTGGCTGATATTTTATAACTCTGTCATAAGTCGTGGCTGATATTTTATAACTCTGTCATAAGTCGTGGCTGATATTTTATAACTCTGTCATAAGTCGTGGCTGATATTTTATAACTCTGTCATAAGTCGTAGCTGATATTTTATAACTCTGTCATAAGTCGTGGTTGATATTTTTAACTCTTGATAATTTACCAAAGCTGATATGTATTACTCTTTATCATTTGTCGGGCTGATATTAATAACTCTTTGTCATTTGTCGGGCTGATATTAATAACTCTTTGTCATTTGTGATTGCTGATATTTATAACTCTTGGTAATTTATCTAAGCTGATATTTATTACTCTTTGTCATTTGTCATTGCTGATATTTATAACTCTTGGTAATTTATCCAAGCTGATATTTATTACTCTTTGTCCGTTGTCTTGCCGGTTGGTTTAAAAACTTAGTCCATTGTTTAACCTGTGTTGAAAATATTTGTCATTTGTTTAGTTTAATGCCTGTAAATCTTGTTGATTTATAATTATGGGAGTGGCTTATTTTGTTTCGCGTTTCTGGTATTATTTTTTTTATTTCTTTGTATACTGTTTGTGTATATATAACGTTCATTTATCAACAATTCTTAATTTGCTGTTTATATTGGTGCTTTAATGTAGCGTGTTTATTATCTATGACTTTGTATTATGAGTGTTTTGGCAAAGTGGTTTAAGAATTTTAGACTTAACATTATATGGCAATTAGTAATGGGACATCGCAGGATGACGCCTGTGATTTGAAACTTCATGTTTATTTAAGATGATTTTAAGATGATTAAAAAAACACAGAACTAATCAGTATTGATATAGTGTTTGATTGACAAATGTATACTCTTGCCATTTCCCATCCCCTCCCTCCCCCTCTCCCTCCCCCCGGAAAATTTAGTCCGCTCCCCCGGAAAATTTCAAGTGTCACCCCCTCCCCTTCCCTCCCCCGGAGAAACAATTAAAAAATTACTCTGAATGTGGAGAATTGTTAGGTTTTATTGAGTTTAAAATGTAATTTTTTTGTTTGTTTTAAGGTATGCTACCAATCTTCTTGGCCGTCGCCTCCGTGCTCTTGCTTTGGTTGGCCTGAGTTTCAGGGAAGGAAGGATAACTCTTTGATAAGGAAGGATAACTCTTTGATAAGGAAGGATAACTCTTTGAACGATTGCCAAGCCCGGATCACCAGGAAAGGATACTTTTTGATCGCTGGCAAATATCCATCCCAGCGTATCTTTTAGTTGCAGTCTGATGATGCCTTTACACATTTTTTTTCCTCAAATGTTATTTTTAAATGTAACTACATCTTAAATTTTTATAATATTGGCATCTAAGTTGTGTTTTACAACATATGAACACACGAAACAAAATAAATAAAAACATGTCGTTCATACATCTTATCTATTTTTAGAAAAATTTTACGCAAATAAAACACCAATATGCTTAATGTTGAGTTGGGTTTTTTATATTCGATGTTGGTTATAATCTTTGTTTTTTGTTTTATCTGTTTGTCTTTGGTATATCTGTATAACGTATGTCTATTTGTTAACTTTATGGTGTCGTGTATTAGTTTCGGTACATGTGTTCATTTATCGCAGCATGGAATGCATTTTGTGTGTAGTTTTGTTAACTAATGAAGTACACACCTTGCTTAGTGTGTAGGCCCTACTTGTGTTAGCAACTAATTGATTACTTTAAGTATACACGGTGTACTTGTGGTAACGATTGAGTACATTAAGTATACACTATGTACTTGTGGTAACGATTGAGTACATTAAGTATACACTATGTACTTGTGGTAACGATTGAGTACTTTAAGTATACACTATGTACTTGTGGTAACGATTGAGTACTTTAAGTATACACTATGTACTTGTGGTAACGATTGAGTACATTAAGTATACACTATGTACTTGTGGTAACGATTGAGTACTTTAAGTATACACGGTGTACTTGTGGTAACGATTGAGTACATTAAGTATACACTATGTACTTGTGGTAACGATTGAGTACATTAAGTATACACTATGTACTTGTGGTAACGATTGAGTACATTAAGTATACACTATGTACTTGTGGTAACGATTGAGTACTTTAAGTATACACTATGTACTTGTGGTAACGATTGAGTACTTTAAGTATACACTATGTACTTGTGGTAACGATTGAGTACATTAAGTATACACTATGTACTTGTGGTAACGATTGAGTACTTTAAGTATACACGGTGTACTTGTGGTAACGATTGAGTACATTAAGTATACACTATGTACTTGTGGTAACGATTGAGTACATTAAGTATACACTATGTACTTGTGGTAACAATTGAGTACATTAAGTATACACTATGTACTTGTGGTAACGATTGAGTACTTTAAGTATACACTATGTACTTGTGGTAACGATTGAGTACTTTAAGTATACACTATGTACTTGTGGTAACGATTGAGTACTTTAAGTATACACTATGTACTTGTGGTAACGATTGAGTACTTTAAGTATACACTATGTACTTGTGGTAACGATTGAGTACTTTAAGTATACACTATGTACTTGTGGTAACGATTGAGTACTTTAAGTATACACTATGTACTTGTGGTAACGATTGAGTACTTTAAGTATACACTATGTACTTGTGGTAACGATTGAGTACTTTAAGTATACACTATGTACTTGTGGTAACGATTGAGTACTTTAAGTATACACTATGTACTTGTGGTAACGATTGAGTACTTTAAGTATACACTATGTACTTGTGGTAACGATTGAGTACTTTAAGTATACACTATGTACTTGTGGTAACGATTGAGTACTTTAAGTATACACTATGTACTTGTGGTAACGATTGAGTACTTTAAGTATACACTATGTACTTGTGGTAACGATTGAGTACTTTAAGTATACACTATGTACTTGTGGTAACGATTGAGTACTTTAAGTATACACTATGTACTTGTGGTAACGATTGAGTACTTTAAGTATACACTATGTACTTGTGGTAACGATTGAGTACTTTAAGTATACACTATGTACTTGTGGTAATGATTGAGTACGTTAAGTATACATAGTGTACTTGTGGTAACGATTGAGTACTTTAAGTATACACTATGTACTTGTGGTAACGATTGAGTACTTTAAGTATACACTATGTACTTGTGGTAACGATAGAGTACGTTAAGTATACATAGTGTACTTGTGGTAACGATTGAGTACTTTAAGTATACACTATGTACTTGTGGTAACGATTGAGTATACATGTTGTATTTGTGGTAACGATTGAGTACGTTAAGTATACATAGTGTACTTGTGGTAACGATGAAGTATATTATATATGCATAGTGTTCTTGTGGTAACGATTGAGTACTTTAAGTATACACTATGTACTTGTGGTAACGATTGAGTATACATGTTGTATTTGTGGTAACGATTGAGTACGTTAAGTATACATAGTGTACTTGTGGTAACGATGAAGTATATTATATATGCATAGTGTTCTTGTGGTAACGATTGAGTACACTAAGTGTACTTGTGGTAACGATTAAGTACATTAAGTATAAATAGTGTACTTGTGACGATTGAGTACATTAAGTGTACATATTGTACTTGTGGTAACAAATAATGAAGTTCACAGTTGCCTCTGTGCGATTCATTCAAACAGACACTAAAATCAGTTTTTTGCTTAACATAAGCCCTGTCAAGAATAAGCTATTGTTGAAATTCTTCCAGTCAAAGGTAACTTCTGGTTTACCACTCTCCCTGTCAAAGGTAAGTTCTGGTATAACATTCTTCGTCCCTAACTTTACTAGTGGTGTAAAATTACCTTTACAAAGATAACATCTGGTTTAACATTAACCCTGCCAAAGATAAACTATGGTTTAACACTCTTCACCTCAAAGGTTAGTTCTGGTATAAGATTCTCCCTGCCAAAGGTAACCTATGGTTTAACATTCTCTGTGCCCAAGGTTACTTCCGGTTTAACATTATCCCTGCGAATGGTAATTTATAGTTTAACACTCTCTCCGTCAAAGGTAACTTCTGGTTTAACATTCTCCCTGCCTAACTTAACTTGTGGTTTAACATTCTCCCTGCCTAACTTAACTTGTGGTTTAACATTCTCCCTGCCTAACTTAACTTCTGGTTTAACATTCTCCCTGCCTAACTTAACTTCTGGTTTAACATTCTCCCTGCCTAACTTAACTTCTGGTTTAACATTCTCCCTGCCTAACTTAACTTCTGGTTTAACATTCTCCCTGCCTAACTTAACTTGTGGTTTAACATTCTCCCTGCCTAACTTAACTTGTGGTTTAGTCTTCTCTCTGCCAAATATTACTTCTTCAATCTTGTTTTTTATCATTCTCCATGTGTGTAAAATACCCCCCAACAGTTTAACAAACACATCCATAGCCCATACTTCCAGTTTCAAAACAATTTTTCCATCACCTGCATGGTGTATAATATTCTCTTAGTATTTGACAACTTTTCTGTTTGAAATACATAGACATGTTGTAAACTAAGTGTCAACAGGGGTCACGGGGTCAACTGTGTGAGGGTAGTGGGGCTCCATGTCCCCGGGGGTGGGTCGACCCCTGCGTTGTGGGAACTGTTTGAAATCGTCATCCGTATAACCTGTTTGGGAAAACAAAAACATATAACAGTATAAGAGACTTGAGGAACTTTTTTTTTCAATTGGCCTTTATTGTACGAACCCACCAGTCCATAGTTCGAACTCTCAGATTAAGGAATACATCTTATTTTTATAATGTGTATCCCATCTGTTTTCTGTAGTGTGTTTTGTATTGTATTTTTTTGTGGTGTATACTTACTCTTGATGAAGTCTTATTTGTACCTCCCCAAGAAGTTTTACAATAGAGCGTATATCAGTGGCGTAGCCAGGATCGTCTCAAGTGGGGGGGGGGGGGGGGTCCAATTTTTACCCGGGGACAAACTTTCGATTTGCACCCCCCCCCCCCCCTCAAACTTTCGATATGCACCCCCTCATACTTTATATATATATATATATATATATATATATATATATATATATATATATATATATACCAAGGGGTCTATTGGGGGGGGGTTATCACCCCTTAGGCCCCCCCCCCCTGCCTTCTAATATTTGTAATTAGTATATTAAATTAATAATAATAAAAAAAATAGAAATTACGTTCTTTCCAGAATCCGAACAAAAATCCTGGACCTTTAGGCGCTGGTTCTTCCTTTCTAAAATACAAAAAATACATCAGTTTTAAGATAAGGTTTACTCAGGTCATTGATTGTTGATAATCTTTAGTTGCTTATTTGAGGCAGAGATAGGGGCATGGCATGGTTAAGCCGGGCTTGTTTGTTTGATACGAACAACAGTAGGGCAGTGATAAGTATGTAGATACACACAGAGTTTCTTTCAGGCCTCTCTACCCCACCCCTCGAAGAAAGTCTACCCCCCCGCCCGAAAGAGAAGGATTTTATATAGTAAACATACACTTTTACTAGTGTCCGCTCCCCCGAAAAATGTTGACCCCCCCCCCCTGAAAATATCAAATGCCCCCCCCCCCCGGAGAAAAAGGTATTAAAAACACTGCCCCCCTCCCCAAATCCACTAGATTTAAGCAGCCATACTTAGCCCACCCTGCCCCAACCCCCACCCTTTCACCCCTTGGGTGCCATAGCTCTCCCTATTCCCATTTCTCACAGAACCAATAGGATTTGCCCGTTTTAGTGACGTCACTTCCACTAAACATTACCAAAAAAACCAAACCCTAACCCAATAAACAGATGACGTAACCTTGACTTACTCGACGTCCGCTTGAATAGGGTAGCCAATGGGCAGTCTGCGTTCAATCTTTGGCCTAGAACATACGTTCAGAAACGTTAACATTGATCAGACCAGTGGCGTAGGCAGGGGGGTTAGGGGAGATCATAACCCCCACATAGACCCCTCGGGGGGTGCAAATCGAAATTTTGAGGGGGGGGGGGTGCAAATCGAAAGTTTGTCCCCGGGTAAAAATTGGAACCCCCCCCCCCCCCTTGAGCCTGGCTACGCCACTGGATTAGACTCACAAGGTTTCATAGTCGTTTATGAGATGACCGAACGTTTGATTTCAAGATGGGGGGATGTTTGTGAGAGAAAGTCCAGATATCGTTGAAGAGGCGCCAAAAACAGTTTTAATTTACAACAGGAGGGGGTCCATATCAGTTCATAAGTTAAAGGGGGCAACGTATGTTTTAATTTTGGTGACTCAGGGTATAACTAAAAAATGGGGCTATTATCATTTGTTTAGGTGAGGTTCTCATATTTATTCACACGATAAGTGGCTCATAACAATTCACAAGGTAGAGGCTGACATTAATTTCCAATAAAAGGGGCTTGCATAGATTCACAAGATAGGGGCTGATATTAATTCCCAAGAAAAGGGGCTGCATAGATTCACAAGATAGGTGACATCAATTCCCAAAAAGGGCTTGCATAGATTCACAAGATAGGTGACATCAATTCCCAATAAAAAAAGGCTTGCATATATTCACAAGATAGAAGACATTAATTCCCAAAAAGGGGCTTGCATAAATTCACAAGATAGAAGACATTAATTCCCAAAAAGGGGCTTGCATAAATTCACAAGATAGAGAGTAACATCAGTTTATAAGATTGTTGAAATAAAATCAATAAATAAGATTATAGGCCAAAGTCAGTTCATAAAATACTGTGACTTAATCATTAAAAGTAGATTTTAAAAAAAATTTCATAACTGATTTTACCACACAGATCAAATTTCCGATACTATCATTTATTCTCATAGTTGTCAGAACTAAATTATACCACGCGATAACCGTGTGCACTCACCTCCCAGGTTTAGCTCTGCTGCACTTTAAGTCGCAGGTGAGTCTCCGACAGGTGTGTAGACATAGTGGTGAGTACCGCCACAGCATCAAGGCGAGCAGAGACAGAAAGACGGCAAACAACAAGACTGCGATGACGATCCAGGGCAGGTTCGAAACCTGGCATAGACACAACAAAGTGTGGCATTAACATTCTTAATTAAGGTACTCCTTATTAAAGTGTTGTTATGCAAAACATATAATTTCTTCTAATTTGGGTTGTAACTTTGGGTCTGCATATATTATATTCTGTTTTGGTTATATTGCCATATATTATATTCTGTTCTGGTTATATTGCCATATATTATATTCTGTTCTGGATATATTGTCATATATTATATTCTATTCTTGTTTTATTGTCACGATTTGTTCTGTTATGTGACAATAAGAATCATCACCATAGTGGTATGTCCTAATATGGTACCTACTTACCTTTGTGGTCTCAATCCTTGTGGTTATTGCGGTTGTGGTGTCAGGGTTTGGAGCTGGTGCAGGGGCAGGGGCGGCTAGAGCTGGGGGTTGGGTGGTGGGGCATGGCTGGGGAACAGAGATGGTACTGTTGTTTCTAGAAGCTAAATGATTTAAAGGTCGGATGTTATGTTAAATGATCTCAACTTTTTGCAACTCGAGACATCATATGTTATATGAAATACACTAACTTTAAACAATGTGGTTGATGAATATTTACACAGTTAAATTGCATTGGTTTTCACGAAATAAAGTTATAATGAGAACATTTGGGTTGCAATGTATTGTATTAATTAAAATAAATTAAAACCACTATTTTGTTAGGTTTAATATGATTAGTGAGGTTATAAAACAGTTTAACGTAAACCTAAAAAAAACCCAGTAATTTATGTCATTTATTTTTAAAAGGTATATAAATAATAATGTACCGTAAACCTGATGCTGAATACCTTGAGTGATACAACAAAGTTTACCGTAAACCGGATACTAAATACAGTGAGTGATACAACATAAGTTTTACCGTAAACCGGATATTAAATACAGTGAGTGATACAACATAAGTTTTACCGTAAACCGGATACTAAATACAGTGAGTGATACAACATAAGTTTTACCGTAAACCGGATACTAAATACAGTGAGTGATACAACATAAGTTTTACCGTAAACCGGATACTAAATACAGTGAGTTATACAACATAAGTTTTACCGTAAACCTGATACTAAATACAGTGAGTGATACAACATAAGTTTTACCGTAAACCGGATACTAAATACAGTGAGTGATACAACATAAGTTTTACCGTAAACCGGATACTGATCACTGCCGGGTTGATACTTCTCAGCGGCCCTGGCGTCTGACCTTTGTCTTGCGCATGCGCGCTGAACGTGACGACACTTCCGGCTGGTAGAGGCTGGTTAACGATTACTTCACCCCCAGTCCCTACACTGACGGCACCCCCCGAGCCACTGAAAGCATTTGATGGTATGCGGTTACATGGGGTTTACGCATATGTGTATGTGTGAGGCTGATGTATTGTGTGCTTATGTGTGCAGAGTTTCTTCCAGGCATCTCTTCGGGGAAGCACCGCCAACCCCCGCCCCTCCAGAACGAAATGTAATTTATAGAGAAAATGTAGACTTTTAACAGTGACCGCCCCCCCCCCCCCCCCTCGGTAAATATTGTCCGCCCCCCCCCCCCCCCCGAAAAAACACTGTATTTCAGGCTGATGTATATGTTTGTATGTGTGACTTTTGTATGTGTGTATGTGTGAGGCTGATGTATTATGTGTTTATATGTGGCTGATGTATATGTATATGTGTGAGACTGATGAATTATGTGTTTATGTGAGGTTGGTGTATGCTGTTGATATATACCTATCACATGTCGAAGTCAGAAAAAAATAAACAGGCAGACTCTACTTCATCTGCCTATAGACCCCCAGGATTTTAAAATATTTTATTACGTCTCCTTCGTTGTAAAACAGAGATCAGCATAACTGATTTATATGCAATTCCTTTTGTATCTCTGCGTTTTATATTTTACTAAATCAGCTGTTCTGACTGTATCAAGTTCATTCTTATCTCAAACTGTTACATGTTCATATGTCACCTATTGTATGTGGTGGTACTCATATGTTCTCATACTCATATGTGGACATACACGTACAGATAGTAGATGATGTTGTTTTGTTCACGTGACGAGTCGTTGTCTGTGGCGGCGATGGTGATAAGTCTGGTACCTGCCAACATGGGAATGAGGGTGTGAGCATACAGAACTAAAAGACACGAGCGAATGAGCACTGTAACAGACCGACAACTGACAAACAACAGAACAACACTTGACTAACTTCTGTTTAGCAACTGACCAGCCAACTAATGACCAATGTAAAACCGTCATACAACGAGCCAACCACTGACCAACAGTTCTTAAACAACTAACCAATAGCTGTTTAACTATTGACCAAAATACTGACCAACAACTGAACAACAACTGACTAAGAAACAACTGACCAACAACTAACCAACAAAACAAACCAACAACAAATCAACAGAAAACCAACAGCAAACTAACAATGATTAGCAACTAACAAACAACTGAGCAACAACTAACCAACAACTGACCAACAACTGAACAACAATTGACCAACAACTGACCAACAACTGACCAACAACTGACCAACAACTGACCAACAACTAACCAACAACTAACCAACAACTAACCAACAACTGACCAACAACTGACCAACAACTGACCAACAACTGAACAACAATTGACCAACAATTGACCAACAACTGACCAACAACTGACCAACAACTGACCAACAACTGACCAACAACTAACCAACAACTAACCAACAACTAACCAACAACTGACCAACAACTGAACAACAATTGACCAACAACTAACCAACAACTAACCAACAACTAACCAACAACTGACCAACAACTAACCAACAACTAACCAACAACTAACCAACAACTGACCAACAACTGAACAACAATTGACCAACAACTGACCAACAACTGACCAACAACTGACCAACAACTAACCAACAACTGACCAACAACTGAACAATAATTGACCAACAACTGACCAACAACTGACCAACAACTGACCAACAACTAACCAACAACTAACAAACAACTGACCAACAACTGACCAACAACTAACCAACAACTAACCAACAACTAACCAACAACTGACCAACAGCTGAACAACAATTGACCAACAACTGACCAACAACTGACCAACAACTAACCAACAACTAACAAACAACTGACCAACAACTGACCAACAACTAACCAACAACTAACCAACAACTAACCAACAACTGACCAACAGCTGACCAGCAACTGACCAACAACTAACCAACAACTGACCAACTGACCAACAACTAACCAACAACTAACCAACAACTAACCAACAACTGACCAACAGCTGACCAGCAACTGACCAACAACTAACCAACAACTGACCAACTGACCAACAACTAACCAACAACTGACCAACAACTAACCAACAACTGACAAACAACTAACCAACAACTGACCAACAACTGACCAACAACTAACCAACAACTGACCAACAACTGACCAACAACTGACCAACAACTGACCAACAACTGACAAACAACTGACCAACAACTGACCAACAACTAACCAACAACTGACCAACAACTGACCAACAACTGACCAACAACTGACCAACAACTGACCATCAACTGACCATCAACTGACCAACAACTGACCAACAACTGACCAATAACTGACCAACAACTAACCAACAACTGACCAACAACTGACCAACAACTGACCTGCAGGAATACACTCACTGGTACTGGCACCGTATGCCGGCTGAACAAACACAGGTGGATTATCGTTACAGTCCACGAACGTGATAATCACAGTGGCCGTGGCAGTTAATCCGCCTTTATCCTCCACCTACAGAAACACAAAGAAACCCTTGAGCCTTCTCCTTAGATAATAAAACCTAGTTCGATTGTTGTAACTAATCAAACCTCACCACAACAATCAGCTGTTTAGGGTTCAACATGGGAGCCGGGGCGTCGATATCGTAGTCCAACAGCGTCTTGATGTTCCCAGTGGTTCTCACAATGCTGAAGTAGCCCCTGAGGTTGGCGTTGGTCTTGTCGAAGTACCAACTGTGGGTGTCTCCTAAGTCGGGGTCAATGACCTTATAACCAGGAACATATGTGTCCTAGATACAAGAGTTAGCACGTAAAAGATTGGGAACATGAGATTATAAAACATAATTTTCATGAATAGGTTATATAAATTAACACGGACATTCCTAGTAATACTTGCTAATTTTTTAAGGGATTTCAAAACTCATGACTTTTACTTTAAATAATACTAAACATACATGACATCAAAATAATAGAACTGGGGGGGAGTTGTTTCGCATAGGAGAACATCTATCTATATATATAATTCTCTTCTGGGAGCCGCTAGAAAACAAGCTGCAAACGCGCCTAGAAAACAAGCTGTAAACGCGCTCCCTACCTCCCCACCCCTACATGGTTTTAGTGAGCTGTGTTCACTCTAAATGTTTACAAGCTGAGCCAACGATTTTAAACGTAGGGGGGGGGGAGGAAGGGGGGGTTATGGTCCTTAACGAGCTACTTATAGTTTATATAGTGTTTTAAAGAAATATTTTCAGTGGCAGAGGTGATACTGTCGAATTCACAAATTATGAATTACTGAAAAGTAGAAAAAACAACAACTAAATAGCGGCGTATGATATGCCGCGGGCCGGCTCGTATATATAATTCTCTTCTGGGATCAGTTAGAAAACAAGCTGCAAGCGCCTCCTTGCAGTCCCCTCTCTTTCTCTCTATCACTATCACTACCACCCACACCCCACCCCCACATGATCTGGTGAGCGGTGTTCACTCTGTTTACATTTTACAATCATAGAGACGGGTTTGGTGACGGCTATTAGGGGCAGATAATTTAGTTTGAAACGATTTTAAACTTAGAGGAGGTAACTAAGAGGAGGCTGCTTTCACGTGGGGGGGGGGGGGGGGGGGGGGGGTTAGTGTTTTTAAGCAAATATTTTCAATGGCGGCATTGGTACTGTCGAATTTACAAATTATAAATTACTGAAAAGTAGAAAAAAAAACAACTAAATAGCGGCGTATGATACGCAGCGGGTCGGCTCGTGAAATATATTTCAGTTATACGATGTCGTCAATTAACTGCCATTTTTAAAAGCAGCAACATCTATAGAATGGCTGACTGAAGTTGGACAGAAGATCATTCCTACTTTAACCTCACCTGTGGCCGCACGTGACAGATGTACTCACCTTATCTGTGGCCGCACGTGACAGATGTACTCACCTTACCTGTGGCCGCAAGTGACAGATGTACTCACCTTACCTGTGGCCGCACGTGACAGATGTACTCACCTTACCTGTGGCCGCACGTGACAGATGTACTCACCTTACCTGTGGCCGCACGTGACAGATGTACTCACCTTACCTGTGGCCGCTCGTGACAGATGTACTCACCTTACCTGTGGCCGCACGTGACAGATGTACTCACCTTACCTGTGGCCGCACGTGACAGATGTACTCACCTTACCTGTGGCCGCACGTGACAGATCTACTCACCTTACCTGTGGCCGCACGTGACAGATGTACTCACCTTACCTGTGGCCGCACGTGACAGATCTACTCACCTTACCTGTGGCCGCACGTGACAGATCTACTCACCTTACCTGTGGCCGCACGTGACAGATGTACTCACCTTACCTGTGGCCGCACGTGACAGATGTACTCACCTTACCTGTGGCCGCACGTGACAGATCTACTCACCTTACCCTCGCATACCTGCATGCTTGTCGTCACAGGTGAGATGGTAGGTGGTTCGTTGACGTCAGTGACCTGTGACATCAAGGCAAGGTCATCAAAGTTAGGTCAGATAGACACGCCATCATGAGGGCGGCATGGCCTAGCTGTAGAGAATTAGATTGCTAACCCGAGAGTCTCGAGTTCGAATCCGGGTTCAAATCAGTGGAACGCTCCTGAGTCCACCCAGCTCTAATGGGTACCTAACTTACGTTAGGGAAACACAATATCCTTTCATATGCCGAGGTCAATGAATTAGATGAACTATACTTCATCTGCCCCATGTGTCTTGGGCACGAACGGGCCTCAGAAGAAGAAGACACGGTCATCCAAATAAGGTCAGCTAGACAAGGCTATCTTTTGAAAGCAAAGTTATAGAGGTCTGTGAAGGTGTTCGTTTTCACACCTTTTCGTGGTTTCCATAGTAACCAGAACTGCTATAGGCAGCTATATACTAATTTTGTCTATACGTTAACAACCATTAACATAAATTATGACTTTATGAAACACCCAGAAACATGTTGAACATTGTTGTATCCGTAAGTGAGAAACTCGGGTAAATATACTACATACACACACGACAAATTGCAGGTGTACAAGGAATGTGTACTTACATGTTATTTACACAGTAATTGCATTTATTGTAATGTTACCTGCAGCCGCAGTGAGTACTTGGGTGACGTGCAGTACCCGTCCGTGGCCTGGATTTGGAGGTCAGTGACCCTCAGTGCCAGATTCTCGAAATCCAGGGGTTTCTGAATATCGATGTTTCCGTTGGAAGCTGGTGACGTAAGAGAACAGAGTAAATGTCATTGTCTTCTTGCTTCGTTGTAAGAGTTTGTTTATAAATTAATATTATTTTGCTGTGCGCTGCTCTAAATATATAGAACCTTTCTCAGAGGCGAAGCGAGGTCGGCTGTTACCCGGTGCGGCATTTAATGGTGTCACCCCCCCCCAGAGGCGTAACGACCCTTCCCGGGGACAAACTTTCAATTTTCGATTTGCACCCCTCCCCTCAAACTTTCGATTTGCAGCTTTTAAAAAAGACTATTTAAAACTCGAATTAATCACTTAATAAAGTGGAATTATCATTTTTCTCTATATATTTTGCTATTTTTGCCTTGGTGTCACCCCCCTAAATCGTGTCACCCGGTGCGGTCCGCACCCCCTGCACCCCCAAGCTACGCCACTGACCCTTCTAATCCTAGTGGTCCATATAGCAGATGAAGTTGTTATTTTTCTGATATCGGCGTATGAAGAAATATAATAGCCAGCACTACGCCTAACCGACTTTACGTCCCCTTTCGTGTGTTAGGTACATTATAGGTGTAATACGGACTCGAACCCAGGATCTGGTCTGCTCTACCATCCAACCACTCCGCTCCAGTCAGTTATATGTAAATAATGTGTGTATGTGTGTGTTCAATCAGAGACGTTCTACTAAACAGAACTCTAATACAGATCATATAGCTGATATAGTTATCGCACTCTAACTCTAAAACAAACCGTTCAAATTCACTTAGCAGGCTACTTGAAAGTCACGGACATTTCCGCGTCATGATACAACGATGTTGAAAGTCATGGACATTACCGCGTCATGATACAACGATGTTGAAAGTCATGGACATTACCGCGTCATGATACAACAATGACCCATTCAAGGCGCCATAGGACAAAGTCCAACTAACTGGTTTATGAAGACACTAAAGTTCATCACTCGATATTTGTCGGTAAGCTAGAACTAAATACTAGCATCTCACTCAACGGTCTTTGTAACAAAATATATTTCAATTCAATCTCAACCGCCATTTCGTCAAATACTCTCCAAAGACTTTGGAAACAACATGGGGTCAGCTAAACTCGAGTTCAAACCCCTGGCAGATGAGGCTCTATAGCTGGGGACAGCAACTCTTCTAGTAGAGACAACTGCAAAATCAAACAAAGGCTACCTTGTAGTTTGTTCTTGGTAAGACAAAGGCTATGGAAGCAAATCCAAAAAGAAAAGCAGGCTGAAATCAGAGTCAACGGCCTATACGGAACATTACAAGTAGACACATAATACGTAATTGAGTTGTAGGAAATCCCGTTCAAGATTACAATTAAGAACGAAAAAGAGGAGAAGAAAGATGTAACAAGAAGTGCCAAAGATCCAGACTTCCAACATCTATGTCCTAGGAACAAAAACTTACAGATAAAGTTGTACTGGGCCAAACCAGCGGCGTTTGATGACGTCACAGTGTACGTCAGTGGATCCCCGTTGCTGTCAATCATCCGGATAGTGTAGGCGGTGCCGGTGGAATCTTCTGGAATTTTAACGGTGGTATCCAGGTTGGCAGCCATTGGTGCTATGTTAGGGTCTTGTTTAGAGGAAGAGAAAACAAAATTTGACGTACGTTACTGATAGGATATTTTACTACCGGTATATGAGGCGATGGTGTGATCATTTTAAAGTTGTTTTACTGTGTTGAACGTGGTGACCAAGTACTGAATGAGTGAATGAGTGAATGAGTGAATGAGTGAATGAGTGAATGAGTGAATGAGTGAATGAGTGAATGAGTGAATGAGTGAATGAGTGAATGAGTGAATGAGTGAATGAGTGAATGGGTGAATGGGCGAATGAGCGAATGAGTGAATGACTGAATGACTGAATGGCTGAATGGCTGAATGGCTGAATGGCTGAATGGCTGAATGACTGAATGGCTGAATAACTGAATGACTGAATGACTGAATGACTGAATAACTGAATGACTGAATGACTGAATGGCTGAATGGCTGAATGGCTGCATGGCTGAATGGCTGAATGACTGAATGACTGAATGACTGAATGACTGAATGACTGAATGACTGACTGACTGAATGACTGAATGACTGAATGACTGAATGACTGAATGACTGAATGACTGAATGGCTGAATGACTGAATGGCTGAATGACTGAATGACCGAATGACCGAATGACCGAATGACCGAATGACCGAATGACTGAATGACTGAAAGTGGGAAGAACTGTATGGGGTAGCCCTATTGTTACGTTCTGGGTTCGTTTCAAATCATCAACAACACTTCGTGTATAACTTCACTCCTTTTATTTTCTCAATGCATTCAAGCGTACCATAACAGCCCTCGTCCTAACCGCTACTAACCCGCTGACTGCCCCCCACAATCGTTCACTCGCCCTTTTATACCCGCATTCGACCTTGGGACCACAAAACATAAACACACAAGGGTAACTACACAGTAGGGTGAACTCCACTCACACACGCTCTCTCCCCTAGTTCTAGACTATTCTGACCTATTCTAATCTAACCTACAACTGACCCGTAACACTACCCCCCACCTAAGTATTTGTAGTAATAACTACAAATACTGGCTACCAAAACCTAGCTAAATAAAAAACACAAAGCCTTTCATACACATACACTAGTTAAAAAATATACATACACAAAAAACATACACAAGTTAAAAATATACATTCCGAAGAATGTATATGACAGATTGTATATACAATGAAATACATAATGACAATATACAGAACTGCTACAATTTCTAGCTAGCACAAATCATTCGTGTAACTAACAAAAAAAAAAAATCATACACACCCAGTTGCATCGTACCGAATCTAAGAACTTTCCAGACCAAAATTTTTTTGAGTCTACCCTGTGCGCTCTCTGGCTACACTGGTTTATGACTCCTACCCATATCTCAACCATTCTACATCACAAAAAATTTGAGTCAACCTGCGCTCTATGGCTACACTGGTTTACGACTCCTACCCATATCTCAACCATTCTACATCACACAAAAAATTTGAGTCAACCTGCGCTCTATGGCTACACTGGTTTACGACTCCTACTCATATCTCAACCATTCTACATCACAAAAAATTTGAGTCAACCTGCGCTCTATGGCTACACTGGTTTACGACTCCTACCTATATCTCAACCACTCTACATCACAAAAAATTTGAGTCAACCTGCGCTCTATGGCTACACTGGTTTACGACTCCTACCTATATCTCAACCCTTCTACATCACTAAAAATTTGAGTCAACCTGCGCTCTATGGCTACACTGGTTTACGACTCCTACCTATATCTCAACCATTCTACATCACTAAAAATTTGAGTCTACCCTGTGCGCTCTATGGCTACACTGGTTTACGACTCCTACCTATATCTCAACCATTCTACATCACAAAAAATTTGAGTCAACCTGCGCTCTATGGCTACACTGGTTTACGACTCCTACCCATATCTCAACCATTCTACATCACAAAAAAAATTTGAGTCAACCTGCGCTCTATGGCTACACTGGTTTACGACTCCTACTCATATCTCAACCATTCTACATCACAAAAAATTTGCAACTCACAGTCGATGTTGTTACATACTCTGTCAAACAGCTATAGCGTCGGGCTAACGGCATCCCCACAGCATCCAACAAACGTCAGGACAGCAACCGGCAAACACCAGGACAGCAACCGGCAAACACCAGGACAGCAACCGGCAAACATCAGGACAGCAACCGGCAAACATCAGGACAGCAACCGTCAGACATCAGGACAGCAACCGGCAAACATCAGGACAGCAACCAACAAACATCAGGACAGCAACCGGCAAACATCAGGACAGCAACCGGAAAACATCAGGACAGCAACCGGCAAACATCAGGACAGCAACCGGCAAACATCAGGACAGCAACCGGCAAACATCAGGACAGCAACCGGCAAACATCAGGACAGCAACCGGCAAACATCAGGACAGCATCAGGCAAACGACAGGACAGCATCAGGCAAACGACAGGACAGCATCAGGCAAACATCAGGACAGCATCAGGCAAACGACAGGACAGCATCAAGTTTATGCTTCTACTTGATTTATACTGGCCACCAGTTGTTACGTTCTGGGTTCGTTTCAAATCATCAACAACACTTCGTGTATAACTTCACTCCTTTTATTTTCTCAATGCATTCAAGCGTACCATAACAGCCCTCGTCCTAACCGCTACTAACCCGCTGACTGCCCCCCACAATCGTTCACTCGCCCTTTTATACCCGCATTCGACCTTGGGACCACAAAACATAAACACACAAGGGTAACTACACAGTAGGGTGAACTCCACTCACACACGCTCTCTCCCCTAGTTCTAGACTATTCTGACCTATTCTAATCTAACCTACAACTGACCCGTAACACCTATGTGTCTGGGGTACTACAGGGAAAAAAAGATGATGACGATGTCAATAGGTAGTAATTAATTAATTACTTTTGATTGCCATGACAATCACCATCGGCGCTGCTGTGATGTTGCCGTCGCTAATGGTGACGCGGAATGTGACGTCACCGTTACATTCAGCCTTGAGGGGAACTGTGGTTGATATCTTGCCAGTGGCTGAGAGGGAAAGGTAATGTGGAAGTGTAAGCGTTGTGTAAGATACATTATGAAAGTAAATGCGTCTACCCCCCTTCTAGATTTGACGCTCTATATATAGCAGATGAAGTAGAGTTCATCTATTTCTCTGGCCAGGGTACATGATGTGGTTGCGTGGGTCGCGGTATGCCAAACCGACTTTAGTCTCCCCAGACTAAGATCAGGTAACCCTTATCAGTTGTGTGGATTCAGGCACCTAATAAGGAACCAAGGAGTCGGCGTGGTCGAGTCGGGGTGAGAACCCAGACTTTTCTATTTTCTTGCCCACTGTTTACTTTGGGTGGGGGGGGGGGGTGAGGCAGTGAACCAAACGGAACTATTTTAAAAAGATATAACAACTAAATAGGAACTATAAATTTTTAAAAGTAAAAGTTTCCCTTTCAAACTTGACGGCCTATGGGGCAAGTGAAGTAGAGTTCACTTGTTTCTGTGGCCTCGGCATATGAAGAGATAGTGTGGTCAGCACTATGCCCAGCCGCCTTTACTTTCCCAAACGTGAGTTAGCTACCCATCAGTTGGGAGGACTCAGGGACATTCTACTGACTTGAACCGGATTCGAACTCGAGACTTACGGGTTAGCAGTCCAGCTCTCTACCGCTAGACCACTCCGTCTTTTAACCTGTCTTATTATTATTAATCGCCCCCCCCCCCCTCCCCTCCCCGTAGGCGTTTTCAAACTGCCTCAGAAAAAGTCAGAGAAAAACTCTGTTCTAACCTATTATATCCTCAATTCTGCGCAAAATCACTTGGATTCGCATCAAAGTAAGTTTATCGATTTTCAATTAATAAAACAATATTATATAGTTTTTAAACCTCTGTCTATTTTATAATGACTTGCAGACGATTGTGGCAGGACCTCAAGGCTGTATATGACGTCATCGCCGTCGTCATCTTTAGCGTCGACGTCATAGACCACCTGACCAGCCGGCGCGCCAGAATCCATGAGGTCATAAACTATAAATAGAAACTTAATGTCTTAATCTAAAATTAGAAACATGAGGTCATAAACTATAAAAAGAATGATGATGACTTAATTAAAAATAGAAACAGGAATTCATCAACTAAAAATAAACAAGAGGTCATAAGCAAAAAATAGAAACAGGAGTTTGTAAACTTAAAAAAAAAAACGTTTTTCCCGTGAAAAGAATCAAAGGCTTGCCATCATGATTGCGATATTATGCATCTCATTATTTAATTAAAATAAATGAACACGTACCGTATTGATAGTCTTCTGGGATGAAGTACGGGGGTGAGTTGGGTATGACCTTGACCTCGATGACCTCTGTGACCGGCGTCTCCTTGTTGTCCGTGCACGAGACGGTGACCAGGTAATATTGTGCCGAGGTGTAGTCCAGGGTTCCAACCCCAGCTCGGTACTGTAGACATGAGGCTGGTGGGGGTAGGGGTGGAGGAGATTGCATAGGTTTAGCAAGTAAATATTGTTTACTATGTGGTATAGACACAAATATTATCACTAAAGAAATGTAAATTTAGCAATTCTGAACTTTTGTTAACATTCAATAAATAGATGAAACGTAACATTATATGTATTTTCAGCATTCAGATTTAATCTGATATTTTTATTGATTTAATTTTTAGAACAAAACATAATTAAATATACTCAGGTAAAAAGCAAATACAAATTTATATTATCTGGATAACGTCCATTGAATCATTGTGTTCAGTTGTAGAAATATTTTAGGGGTTTTTTATTTTAATTTTTTGTGATAAGTTATTTTAGGTAACTATAATAAACTAGAATAAACCAATATTAAACTCTTAAATTGACGTAACTAGAAATGAAACCAGTTTTTACATACCACATATTACCAGACTTACCTTCTGCACAGTAAAACTTACATTCAGTGGCGTAGCGAGGTCGGGTGTCACTCGGTGCGGCACTTAATGGTGTCACCCCCCCCCCCCCCCCACCCCAGAGGCATAGCGACTCTTCCAGGGGACAAACTTTAAATTTTGGATTTGCAACCCCCCATCGAACTTTCGATTTGCACCCCTCCCCTCAAACTTTCGATTTGCACCCCCCCCCCCCCTCGCTCATTTTTTTTCTACATATTTGTACTATTTTTCGCCTTCGTGTCACCCCATTAAAATGGTGTCACCCCGTGCGGTCCGCACCCCTTGCACCCCCCCCCTCGCTACGCCTCTTCTTATATTTATTACATACCAACACTCATATTCCCCCTCCCCCAAAAACACACATAAACAAAACATTTCATCTCCACCCCTTATACACATTGAGACACTTCCAAAGCAATTATGTGATACCGGTGATATATTTTGTAAGAGGAGTAATAAAGCATCTACACACTAAGACTCAGTGCCCCACCACCCCACTCTACGCTAACTCACACAGACACACACAGACAGTGGCGTAGGCAGAAGGGGTTAGGGGGTCATAACCCCCCCATAGACCCCTCGGTATATATATATATATATATAAAGTGAGGGGGGGGTGCAAATCGAAAGTTTGAGGGGGGGGGGGGGGAAGGTGCAAATCGAAAGTTTGTCTCCGGGTAAAAAATGGGACCCCCCCCCCCCCCCTTGAGACGATCCTGGCTACGCCACTGCACAGAGACACACACATACGCTAACACACCCACACACCCACACACACACTCCCAAACACAACACTCACCAGCCCCACAGGACAAGACCTCGAAACACTTAGAACATGGACTTGACGGCGTCATTGACTTGACAGACATTGTCGTCAGGTCTCCGTCGCTGTCGGTGCACGTCAAGCTAGAGAGAATTTCATTGGTTTTCGTTCCTTCATTCACCATGGCAACCTTGGTAAACTTCCGGTCAATGACAAGCTGAAAGAAGCAATGTGCTACAACACGAAAAGTTTGACTACTTTATAACTTACAAAATTCCGTGAGACGGACTGGCCGAGGGATAGTGATCGCTACTGCGATAACCAAAGGGGCTGAGTACGGATCCAAAATTGTTACGAGTTGTAACCTCAATTTACAGTACACCAGTACACAGAATCTACTGAATGTTATCATGTCTATTTTTTTCACAAGGTTGTACATGCACAGAAGATGGGAAATAAACCTGACATTGTTTTCTTTAAAAAAAAAGTAGTTTAGTAAAAACGTTGGTCATATAATAAGTCAAACATAACGTGAACAGTGTTTCTTCCAGACTTTTTTCTCCGGGGGGGCACTTGAAATTTTCGGGGGGGTGGCGGTAGACTTTCTTCGGGGGGGGGGGGGGGGGGCGGACACTGTTAAAAGTATATATTTTCTATATAAATTATATAAATTTCATTTCGTTCGGGGGGGCGGTAAAAATTTTTCGGGGGGCCGAAGAGATGCCTGGAAGAAACTCTGAACGTGAAGGACTGAGTTATTCGATGATGATCTAACAATCTTTTAGTGAAACATTCTGGTAGAAGGCGTATAACCAGAGTTTCTTCCAGGCATCTCTCCACCCCGAAAAGTTTTTACCGCCCCCCCCCCCCCCGAATGAAATGAAATTTATATAATTTATATAGAAAATATATACTTTTAACAGTGTCCGCCTCCCCCCCCCGAAGAAAGTCTACAAAGTCTACCGCCCCCCCCCCCCCCCCCCCCGAAAATTTCCAGTGCCCCCCCCCCCCCCCCCCCGGAGAAAAAAGTCTGGAAGAAACACTGCGTATAATGTTGTCAGCGGATGCCCACTTTTGAATAGTTTAAACGCATATATATATATACATATATATATATATATATATATATATATATATATATATATATATATATATATATATATATTGACAGCAAACCCCATACACACATTCATACAAACAGAAAATGTAGCTTTTAAAAAAGTTGTATTTAAATTAACTAACATACTGTACTATTCATTCTAACGTAGTAAAACTTTAAGAATATGGTTTTTCTTGCCAGAATCATCAACTACAATATGTGTATCTTAAAATAAATATATAATATTCTTAAGTGCGCTGTGCTTTGACAACAGGGGCTTTAGCCTATAGTCGAAACATATGTGGTAAAGACACACAGTTAAATTATATTGAATAATACAATATTTAAACAAAAATTAAAATAATAACATGAACTATTATTAATAAAAAAATAATTTTGAAATGATGATTAGTGTATATATAAAGAATATTAATTTTTTCAGGAAATTTACATTTAGATGTACGCAATTACGTAACAAATCCCCTTAGATACATTAACACGTGTTTAGTTAGAATAACGCAACAACAGGCCAAGAACGACAACCTACTGTAGCCAGACATAACTCCGTGAAAGCCAAGACGAAGCACACAATCAGCCGATGTTCAATCACCATTGTGATATGCAGAATCCTATATGGTTGCGATTTCATACCACAACTACCACATAAAACACCACTCGCGTCATATCTGTAAGGTATCATTCCATATCAACTTAAATTTATCTAGGAAGTTCTATTTTATCTTCGAATATCACATGCTAAATAACTACAATCTGAAGTTTGAAACAATTACGATGAATACAGGATGAAAAATAATACTTTGGAACATGATATTTTCAAAATCGATTATTGAAAGTTTCATTCAAATGCATGTGTACTAGTTCAGTCAGTTTAAAACAAAGCTAACACTGAAGCTTATGCGGATGATTGTAACTATCTTAAGTAATAAACTCTAAAAAGAGTGAGATTCACGCTAGAGTGAAATGGTATTTATTTTATTACAATTATTGCCTTTATAATATGCCTGCTGTCATACCGCCAATGGTTGTAATACCCAGCACTGAAATTTGAGATCATTTCACTTGACTCTTGTTTTCTTGAATAGTGAGGAGAGACCTCGAGAGTGTAATCTAACACCACTTGTGTTTTGTTGCTCTTAGACGCTGTGTATGTTTTCGCTTACACACCTGAAATACACACCCACGCCTTATACACGTCGAATTTATTCCGTTATATATACATATATACATATATCATATATAAATATATACATATATATATATATATATATATATATATATATATATATATATATATATAGGCCTGTATATATATATATATATATATATATATATATATATATATATATATATATATATATATATATATATATATATATATATATATATATACATGTGAATAGTGTAATTTTTCAACAAAATTATTAACCGTAATGTAAGAAGGTTAATTATTCCTATAGCTTACAAAACTTGACTTTAGACTAATTTCTTTTTTAAAATATCATCTATTTGGGGTTTTTATTTCAGTTCAATTCGTGATTAAATGTAGTTGATGTCGAATAAATACCACAAGCTAACTTGAACCGTATTGATAACCAAAGGGCACGTAACTCGTCTTGGGTTACTTTTATCTGTTGACCTGCCCTTGATTGATTACCCAAATATTTATCGCCTAGAATTACTGAGGCTGCGGTACTCCATGACTAAGGGGACATAACGTTAACAGTCAGTGAACTGACTTCATGCTTTTTATACTGTTTTCATGCTATGAGTATCAGTCTTTAAACAAATTTTAGAATTTTACAAAAAACACAATAAAGACAAAATATTTTGTTTTAAAATAATGATTTTTAAAAAATCAAATGTTCGCATACTAGGTAATATGGGATTGTTTAGACCTCGTAAAACTCCAACCAGTAGCTCTATCCAAAATTTAACTTTTTAATTTTTTTTTCTGAAAAAAAAAGCCAAACTGAACATGCAGATTTGGCTTGTCAGGGGCTATGGATTATTGATCTGGCTCAACCAATGTGGATGTCAAATACATCAGTTGTGCACACAGAGCTAATGGGCTGGCTATCATATTACATGCAAACCTGGAAGGCTATAGGGGTCTAATCCTATAAATTAGCATCATTAACTCCAGAAAGTTTAATTAGTACGGTCATAATCAGCCGAGATCCTGATTGTGTTAAGTGTATATATTTTTCTAGCTTGAAGGACACCACATGTCAAATGATTCCGTCTTTTATATAGCTAGATTCAATCGTTTTATTATTTTAATTTTATTCATGTTCATTTATTGTGGAACTGTTATATAGACTTTAAATTCTCAATGAGCTATATACCGTGCAATACATTAAAAATAAAAGAATTGAATTTTAAATGACACGTGAGAATAATCTCAAAAATTCTTATCGTTCAGACCTGGATTTCTATTTTTAGACGCTAGATTTTAATTGTATTAGACTCTTCAAGTGATTTATCGTGCAAATGTAACATTAAAATATTTCTCACTTTTTAAATTTGTATAAAATGAATATTTAATTCTCAAGGGGGATAATCGTGAAAAAGCGAGTCCTTCCTACTAAGTAGGTTTGTTTTCGGTAGGTTTGTTTTCGGACGAAAAAAAAATATACCACCGGTTTTTTTTTCAATATTTATAAGTGTGTTTGAAGTAATTATCCCAAACTCTACAATACCAACGTTGTTTATGTTCTAGAGTAGAACTAACTAACACAATGATATTGACAAGTTTCTTGTGTGTAGCCTGTGTCCTCTCGTACTTCCGCACTCAGGCAACTATGCGGTCCAGTTACTTCACGACCGAGGTCGTTTCCCAAGTCCGGGAAAGACTGACCAGAGGCTGTTCTAGCCGGGAGCAGACCGAGTCGTCTGCGTACTGCGCCTCTCTGTGTCTGATGTCTGACACGTGTGCAGGATTCAGCCTTGACCTTGGTAGCGGTGAGTGCTTTCTTCATGAGTACTGCGGATCATGGATGGAGAATTTATGTTTACCTGAAGACGAGTATTTCAAAAGTTTTATAAGACTTCCGGCAAAAGACGGATGCTTGAACGGAGGGGTGTGGAGTGAAGCGACCGGAAGTTGCCGGTGTTTCCGGTCGTTTGTGGGTGTCCGATGTGAAAGACGACCGGAGAGTTGTCCGGAATATTTTTTTAGCAGCACTTTCTCAGACCAACTCGTCAAGACCAAGTTGAAGAACTACTACACCGGGAAAGTGTTTTCATCGTACTGTTTCAAGAGTTCGCAGAAACTGATGACGTATGTCGCCTACTACAGCGGCGACGTCAACTTCAACCGCAGCTGGGGTGAGTACGTCTCCGGTTTCGCAGACAACAGCACCAACCTCCACAACTTCTGGTTGGGTCTGGAACACCTGCGGTACCTCAACGACAACTCCCCCGGACAAGACTTAATCATCAACGTCACCATGACGTCACCGAACTTCAACACTTCGAGTTTTATCACCTTTTACTTCAATTTTCATATCGGGGATTCCCAAACCTATTTTAACTACAGCTACTCGGCAATGAATACGGTAAAGCTGGGCCCGCTGGGTGTGATGAATGACGTAGGCAACTGCTTGGGGCCGCCGCAGGGCGCCGCTTTCTCAACGCCCGACGCCGACCACGACCAAGACCTACGCTACAACGTCAACTGTGCGGGGATGACTCAGTCGGGATGGTGGTTCCAGCAGTGCAACCCTGTCCACGACTGCAACCTGTTCGGGTTGCCGCCCTCCGCTCCTCCCGGCGCCCCGCCCCCTATGTACATGAAGTTGAACAACTTTGACATGCGTCTGCTCAGGGATCACGGGGTCACGGTGGAGGTCATCCTACAGGAGTCATTGGTCGGGTGAACATTTGTGTAGGTCATGTGAACATTTGTGTAGGTCATGTGAACATTTGTGTAGGTCATGTAAACATTTGTGTAGGTCATGTGAACATTTGTGTAGGTCATGTGAATATTTGTGTAGGTCATGTGAACATTTGTGTAGGTCATGTGAACATTTGTGTAGGTCATGTGAATATTTGTGTAGGTCATGTGAACATTTGTGTAGGTCATGTGAACATGTGTGTAGGTCATGTGAACATTTGTGTAGGTCATGTGAACATTTGAGTAGGTAATGTGAACATTTGTGTAGGTCATGTGAACATTTGTGTAGGTCATGTGAATATTTGTGTAGGTCATGTGAACATTTGTGTAGGTCATGTGAACATTTGTGTAGGTCATGTGAATATTTGTGTAGGTCATGTGAACATTTGTGTAGGTCATGTGAACATCTGTGTAGGTCATGTGAACATCTGTGTAGGTCATGTGAACATTTGTGTAGGTCATGTGAACATCTGTTTAGGTCATGTGAACATTTGTGTAGGTCATGTGAACATTTGTGTAGGTCATGTGAACATCTGTGTAGGTCATGTGAACATTTGTGTAGGTCATGTGAATATTTGTGTAGGTCATGTGAACATCTGTGTAGGTCATGTGAACATTTGTGTAGGTCATGTGAACATCTGTGTAGGTCATGTGAACATTTGTGTAGGTCATGTGAACATTTCTGTAGGTCATGTGAACATCTGTGTAGGTCATGTGAACATTTGTGTAGGTCATGTGAACATTTGTGTAGGTCATGTGAACATTTGTGTAGGTCATGTGAACATTTGTGTAGGTCATGTGAACATTTGTGTAGATCAAGTGAACATTTGTGTAGGTCATGTGAACATTTGTGTAGGTCATGTGAACATTTGTGTAGGTCATGTGAACATTTGTGTAGGTAATGTGAACATTTGTGTAGGTAATGTGGACATTTGTGTAGGTAATGTGAACAATTGTGTAGGTCATGTGAACATTTGTGTAGGTCATGTGAACATTTGTGTAGGTCATGTGAACATTTTTGTAGGTCATGTGAACATTTGTGTAGGTCATGTGAACAGTTGTGTAGGTCCTGTGAATATTTGTGTAGGTAATGTGAACAGTTGTGTAGGTCATGTGAACATTTGTGTAGGTCATGTGAACATTTGTGTAGGTCATGTGAACATTTGTGTAGGTCATGTGAACATTTGTGTAGGTCATGTGAACATATGTGTAGGTCATGTGGACATTTGTGTAGGTCATGTGAACATATGTGTAGGTCATGTGGACATTTGTGTAGGTCATGTGAACATTTGTAGGTCATGTGAACATAAGCGTAGGTCATGTGAACATTTGTGTAGATCATGTGAACATTTGTGTAGGTCATGTGAACATTTTTGTAGGTCATCTGAACATTTGTGTAGGTCATGTGAACAGTTGTGTAGGTCATGTGAATATGTGTGTAGGTAATGTGAACAGTTGTGTAGGTCCTGTGAACATTTGTGTAGGTCATGTGAACATTTGTGTAGGTCATGTGAACATTTGTGTAGGTCATGTGAACATTTCTGTAGGTCATGTGAACATTTGTGTAGGTCATGTGAACATTTGTGTAGGTCATGGGAACATTTGTGTAGGTCATGTGAACATTTGTGTAGGTCATGTGAACATTTGTGTAGGTAATGTGAACATTTGTGTAGGTAATGTGGACATTTGTGTAGGTAATGTGAACATTTGTGTAGGTCATGTGAACATTTGTGTAGGTCATGTTAGACCAACATATTTTTTTGTATTTTATTTTCCCAAACAAAACTTCGCTTTGTTGTTATTTTTAGATACAGTAATAATCAGCTAGAAATTGATAAATTGTAAACAAGTAATAAAATCAAGCTGTTAAGAACATTTTTAAGCTTTCATTTAACTTGCTTTCTCGTGCTTTTCTCTGTCTGTCTTATGTATCGGCAATGGCTAGCGAAATTTCGACCTTTTCTTACCAATTTCTCTTAAATTTGTGGTGTTTATGTGTATGAGTGTGGCAGTGTATGTATAGGCCTAATTGTCTTCATTTTTTTTAGCTATTATCTCGATAAATCGGCGTATAGCGCTCGGAAATGAGAAATTTTGTATCCACTGACAAATAGGGCATGCAAGTACCTCACCACCATGCCGTTTTCAAATTTGCCAGCTAGTATTTTTTCAAATTAAATGTGAATATTTTTATTAAATCGGTGAATAAATAAATAAACAAAACTGTCAAATGACTTCCGCTTTTTCTAAGTTATTTAAAATCTCTAACAATGCTAGTGACAGTCTAGACGACGTAGTCTAGTTTAAGAACAATATAACCTGCGCTAAACTGTTTTTTTTTTAATTAGTACATATTACGATTTATTATTATTTATTTGAATATCTAACAATTTATCATAAACGTAGTTACAATATTAATATACAATTATTAATAGTCTAGACTCTAGATCCAGCGGTACTTCATTGATTCTATTATTAGTAAAGTAAACATTATAATTGTTGCATTTGGGGACTCTTTGTATTTATAACAAGGAAGCGAGACCTAGAAACTAACAGCCGCCATCTTAGTTTTTTTTTTGTTTGTTTGTTATCAATGGAATCATGTTGACAACAATTAGTCTAGTCCAAAAATGTAAATCTCCCCCTGGCTAACGAGACTTAGAATTTTAAGTGTGTGAGTCCGAGACTTACAAGCCCTATTGATCGAGTCAAAGTCACACCGTAAGGGGGAATAACCTAATAGGTGTTCGAGTAAGCTGCGTTCGCTTGCACTGTCTTGTGTGGGTTTTATAAATAGAATTTTAATGTGTACTAAAGGCTTATGACGTCAGTTGTGTCTTATACCTGAGGCCCTCTGTTGTCGTTCATTTACGCCGTTGTGTAGTATAAATTTATATCACCATCTCGTTTGATTCAACTCAATTTTAATTGTAAAATAATACTACAGGTACACATTATATTTGGTGGTAATATTAAAATCTACTATAGAAGTCATTCTTATTGTACAATAATACTACAGGTACACATTATATTTGGTGGTAATATTAAAATCTACTATAGAAGTCATTCTTATTGTACAATAATACTACAGGTACACATTATATTTGGTGGTAATATTAAAATCTACTATAGAAGTCTTTCTTAATGTACAATAATACTACAGGTAGACATTATATTTGGCGGTAATATTAAAATCTACTATAGAAGTCTTTCTTATTGTACAATAATACTAGAGATACATATTATATTTTGTGGTAATATTAAAATCTACTATACAAGTATTTTTTTATTGTACAATAATACTACCGATACATAGTATATATAGTGGTAATACTATCGAAGACCTTTTATATTGTTTGGCAATATTAAAGAATGTAATTCACACTTTAAAAAAAAATTAAAAAACTTTAATCGTACTTAAACAATTTTTAAAAGCGATATATACAAATATTTAGCTTCTAAGACTCATGTATATATATATGAAAATGTCACATTATTTACTGGCAAATGATGGAAAGATAAAGCGCATCAATTATGTGAAGATAAGATTTTAAAAGATTATTACACAATAGAGCAGGTGGGTGGTATTTTGATTCCACTCTAACTGACGTGATGTCTGTACATTTTCAACAACAAAATCAACAAAAAATCTACATTGAATTTTACCCTTACGTTTCTCGGTCATATTTGATTGTCTGATTGGCCTTTTATTAATGTTATACAACGTTATCTGGGGAAGGTTTTTGAAAAATAGTGCAACTGAATACCATTCCTGATATATATATATATATATATATATATATATATATATATATATATATATATATATATATATATATATATTCCTGATATATATATATATATATATTTATATATATATATATATATATATATATATATATATATATATATATATATATATAGCTTAATGGGTGTGTCTGTGTTGTTTGTAAGAATGTCTGTTTGTGTCACTTACAAACAAGGTTAAGCGCGTTAAAAGCGTCATATTATTCTACATTACCAAAGAAAACTCCCCATTCTCTTCACTCAAACGTTTAACGAACACTTCATTCAAAGTGCCTCATGCGTCATCACTGACTTCAAATATCGATCAACTTAAATCCCGACCTATTGAATCAATTTCAGAACACCCCTTCCCATTCACAGATCAACTAAATGTGTATTTGATTTTTGTGTGATACTCGGTCGAACCCATTTCAATCGTGTCAGTTCAACGAGGTACAAATTTAAGAACTGTCATTGCTCACAGGAGCGTGAAGTACATAGCCATTACTATTTTTATCTGTTGGGAGCGTATTTGTTTACTTTAGATGAAAGCATACAGCTGTAATTTATCTCATGAAAAGAAGTAATAGCGCAATTATGATTTTGTCTAGCTGAATGATCCGCGTCGCTGTACGTAAAGGTTTTATCAAGGCGATGTTAGCGATAGGTTTGTTCTGGTGTTAGAATGTATTAGATCATGGCTGATACTTTTCATTACAGGTGTTGTAAGGTAACTGCTCCGATATATACCTGTGTGACGTTATGAGACGAACGTAAAACACGAAGTCTAAGCTTACTTTTAATGTTATCAATTTAGCTTAGACTTTTTACAAAGACGATGACTTACTTTTTAGAATACGGTATACAAGAAAGAAATGTTTTATTTTAAATCATCTGTAATTTTAAATCTTCTGTTGTCGTTGGCATATGATGTCACGGCTTTATTAGATGTCACACCCACCCCTAACCCACCTCCTATATAATTATATGCCGTCAGGAAGTCTCCGTGGTCGAGTCGGTAAAGCTCATGGTTGCTAAACCGAAAAGTCTCGATTTCGAACCCACGGGGTTTGTTCTGGTGTATTAGATCATGACTGATAGCTTTTATTATAGGTATTGTAAGGTAACTGCTCCTATAGATACCTGTGTGACGTTATGAGTGTAAGGTAAATGGTACGCTTAAACAGTATGGTATACAAGGCCGAGATGATTTATTTTAAATCATCTGTAATTTTAAATCTTCAGGTGTCGTTGGTATAATGTGTCACGCTTTTAGTAGATGCCACACCCACCCCTAACCCACCTCCTGTATAATCATATGGTGTCAGGAAGTCTCCATGGTCGAGTCGGTAAAGCTCATTGTTGCTAAACCGAAAAGTCTCGAGTTCAAACCCTCGGGCGGATGAGGTTCGTTAGCTGGGACGGCCACTAACAACTGTAGTATGTTCTTGGTTGGACAAAGCTATGAAAGTAAAGTAAGGCTGAAATCGGAGTCAATGGCCTCAACTGCGCATAACAAGTTGACACGTAAACTTAATTGTGTTGGAGGGGATACCTTCCAATACTAAAATTAAGAACGAAGAAGTAGAGAATAAGGCGTCACAAAACCAGACCCCGCCTAACATGACGCTAGGTCCCAAACGCTCCTCCCTCGCCTACAATTATAAAATTAAAACTAACGAAATACACCGTGTCTTTTTTTGTCTCATGTAAACATATTATATTTTAGTTAAACATGTCTCATGATCACCCTCCCCCTCCCCACCTCAGTTATCGCACAACGAAGCATATCGTCACTAAAGCAGTAACCCCCACTATCCAGAGTTTCTTCCAGGCATCTCTTCCGAAGAAAGTCAACCCCCCCCTCCACCCTCCCAAACGAAATGGAATTTATATAGAAAATATATACTTTTAAAAGTGACCATCTCCCCCCCCCCCCACTGCCTCTCTCTTAGCCCAGTTTCGTCACTTAAGGATGGTCATTATAGGAATATTGTTGCCCGAAATTATTATTTTTTTCAAATGACAATTTAGCCTTAAAATTTGGATAGGCCAAAGAACTCGAATAACAAAAGACATCAAGAGAACCAGTTATACTGCAGCAGTGGCGTAGCCAGGATCGTCTCAAGGGGGGGGGGGGTCCAATTTTTACCCGGGGACAAACTTTCGATTTGCCCTCCCCCCCCTTAAACTTTCGATTTGCACCCTCCCCCCTCAAACTTTCGATTTGCACCCCCCCTCAAACTTTCGATTTGCACCCCCACTCAAACTTTCGATTTGCACTCCCTTCAAACTTTCGATTTGCACCCCCCCCTCATACTTTTTCTATATACCGAGGGGTCTATGGGGGGGGGGGGGGGTTATGACCCCCTAACCCCTCCTGCCTACGCCACTGTACTGCAGTGACAGATTTGGTGGACAGGTATGTTACACCAGCATACAGAACCCAAACCAACACTACACTGCTTCATACATCCTACCCAATCCAGTGGCGTAACACGGGGGGGGGGGAGGTGGGGTGGTCTACACCGAGTGACACCATTTAGTGCGTGACACATCGAGGATAAATTAAAAAAACTTCCTGTTTTAAACAATATCTATTTTTTTTAAATAAAAAATATTAGGGGTTGGGGGGGGGGGGGGTGACACCAAAAGAAAAAAAAAGCTATTTTTAGAAGGGTAGGCCGACACCCTCAGTAAAAGCAGCGGGTGACGTCAGTGCCAACCTCTCTGCACAACCACAACAAGAGGAAATGTTTTATTTTTAACATCTGTCAGTGTCAGGTGATTGGATTCGATGGATGCTCTGTCACGTGATTGTAGCGACCAGAATGTTTTGATTGGCTGGCTGATCTTTCACATTACTGTAGCAACCTAAATTTGTTAAAACAAATTGTATTGGCTAATCATTGACGAAACACCGTCACGAACCAATCAATAAACTCAAACAAAAATAAACAACAATTGAATTAACTCTATAATACCGATAGTATGTGTACCCTCTCTTCATGGCTATTATTTCACGTGCACCCGGACAAAACAAAAATCACACGTCACATTACTATACTTCTTCTTCTTCGTTCGTAATTTTTATTGTTGGGAGGGATCGAGCCTTATCTGCCATAGGGTTTGAACTCGAGACTTTTTTCGAATTTATCAACCATGAGCTTTGCCGACTCGACCATGCTTCCAACACAATTACAGATTACGTGTCAACTGGTTTTGCGCCATTGAGTCCATTGACTCCGATTACAGCCTGCTTTTCTTTTTGGATTTGCTTCCACAACCAAGAACAAACTACAAGGCAGCAGTTGTTTGATTTTGGAGTTGTCTCTCCTAGAAGAGTGGTTGTCCCTAGCTAACGAGCCTCATCTGCCCGAGGGTTCGAACTCGAGACTTTCGGTTTAGCAACCATGAGCTTTACCGAATCGACCAAGCCGACCCCTTACATTACTATACAACACAACACACAAACACAGCACACCATAAAAACATAACGCGATCATCAGTACTACAAATTTCCTTTCTTACACAATCCCACAGACCTGCGACATGCCTATAAAACACAAAAACAACACAAATCAAAAACAAATCATATCGCGATAAGTAACCCGGCTCATTTTATCCCAACAGACCCTTAAATCTACGATAACCCACCCTAGTACCTCCCCTCTACGCAGTAGATCCCGTAGATAACAAAACAAATAGTATAATTCACTCCACAAAAAACCTCCCCAACCCTTAAACAACACACACTGAATCTATTCATAACAACAGGACCGAAATTTAACCCCATAAAGCTTACTTGATCCAGCTGTCATGCGGTAAAGATTACTCGGGTACTACAAAAGGTAAGCACAAATTTTGTTGACACGCTTATCATTTTAAATTCAATAGTCTATATCGATTTTTTTGAAAATATCCAATACCTTATTGATCTGGGTATGATATCTTGGAGAATTCGTCACGCTTGACTGCGTTTGAAACCCGTAACGAAAGATCACCCGTGTGAAATGACTTTTGATTGTGAATGTTTGTCTCTGTTAAGTGTTGCCTTTTAGAGAGTAGGACGTAGAGTTTAGAGAATTACATTACACAAGAAACTAAACCTTCAAACCTTGGGAGTGTTTATAGTGTTACTATTTTTTTACACTTTCAAATATATTATTAGACAGAAAGTACCAAACCGTGTATGTGTTAGTCGCTTTTTGAAATTAATTGAAATTAATATTTAACTTACAATCCATATTTTAAAAAAATTAAAAAGTAGAAACACATAGATATTTAAAGTTCAATGTTTGTATTTAAAATAAACTCAGCTGATTTTGGCTTTTGACAAAATGGAGGATGTGACTTAGTTGAAATCGACAGTGTACATTGATTATATTTTTTTTAAAGACGCGATTGTGTTCTACATAATAGTTCATCTGCTAAAATTCTAAAAGGATTTATAATGTATGTTTGGACCTTAGCTTTGGTCTCAGTACTGCTGTGGTGTGTGGCGGAATGCGCGGTAAGTTGAACTAATAAATATCTCTAGCGTTGTGATTAAATTAGTCGAAAGTTATAAAGTTGCAGGCATAACGATTTATATTAATGAGTGCAAAGATTAAGTTAGGGGTCATCCATAAATGACGTCACGCTTTATTTGATGATTTTTACCTCCCCCACTCCCCTCCGTCACACGTCGTCACAAAAAGCCAGACCCCCATCCTAAAATGACGTCACACCTCAGCCTACAACCCCCCCCCCCCTCAAAATTGCAGTTGAATTTTTTTTTAAACATCGATTTTCTAAAATCTTGTCTGAACTCTATCAAAATAGAGTATTTTAATCAATTCCTATTACATTCCTATTACAGTTTTGTAAAACGCGAATTAACGTCTAAAATTCGTTTTCTAACATTGCTTTTTATAATGCAAAACTGTGACGTCGCACCATCTGAACCCCCCGTCCCCCTAATCACACACCTTCACAAAATTACGGACCCCCCCCTCCCCCCTACAAGTGTGACGTCATTTATGGACGACCCCTGAGCAGAATACATGAGACATTTAAAGCACTGATTTAAGAGTATAATGGCTACATAATATAGAGTCTTGTGTGATATTAGCGATATGGCAAACTGCAAATGTGTTAAACATATAACTCTTCATAATGGTGACTAGACTTTTACTAACATATTTACATTCACTGTTAAAAGTGTACAAATTATATCGTAAAATCAGTCGCTTTTATAAATCTTCCTCTAATCTATCGTGAAATCTGTTTCAAATCTGCCTCTAAAGAAAAGTCTGCTGTTAAAGTTAAATTAAATTTCCAACACCGAGAAACACTGTGTTTTTTAGTCCTTTATTTTTTGTTATTGCCTCACACACTTCCCAGTCGTCAACCACATACACTGTATCATCACAGTCGTACACACAGCTTTTATACACACATTCGGGCTAATCTATATATATAATTCTCTTCTTCGAGCCGTTAGAAAACAAGCTGCAAACGCTCTCCCTACCTCCCCACCCCTACATGGTTTTAGTGAGCTGTGTTCACTCTAAATGTTTACAAGCAGAGCCAACGATTTTAAACGTAGGGGGGGGGGGGGGGAGGGAAGGAAGGGGGGGTTATGGTCCTTAACGAGCTACTTATAGTGTTTTAAAGAAATATTTTCAGTGTCAGCGTTGGTGCTGTCGAATTCACAAATTATGAATTATTGAAAATTAGAAACAACTAAATAGCGGCGTATGTTATGCCGCGGGCCGGCTCGTACTACATAACACACAAGAATAACTCAACTCACAGACGCACTGGGCACGATTTCAGGGGTTTTCTTGCCTGACTAACAAATGACCCGTACATCTGCCTCTAATAATAATGTCAATTACATCTCAAATGTCAGCTATGTTTCAAATGTCAAATCTGTCTCTACAATACCCAGAGGCGTAGCGAGAGGGGGTATACATGTCCCCGGGCGCCGACCTTCGGGGGTGCCAAAATGGGTTGGAAAAACAAATTAAAACCTTAATATGAAGGGGGTGGTGCAAATTGAAAGTTTGAGGGGGGTGCAAATTGAAAAATGAAAGGTTGTTCCCGAAGGAGGCGCCAAATAGAAAGTTTGACCCCGGGCGCCGGGAAGGGTCGCTACGCCTCTGACAATACCGTCCAATCTTCCCCTGTAATGACGTCAAATACCCCCCCCCCCCCCACTTCTCAGCCCACCATCAGCATCTTCGACAAGGTGAGCACCGTGAAGGAGGGCACCGACGTCAACGTCATCCTCTCAGAGATCACGTGCAGCGACCCGGACGGGGACCAGACGACAACGGCCGTCAAGTCTATGGTGCCGTCCACACCCTGCAGCAAGTGCTTTGAGGTCTTAGACTGTCTTCCTAGTGAGTTGTCTGTTTCATCAAATTATTTATGTTAACCGTATCGTTTATCCAGTTTGTTTCATCAAATCATGTATGTTAACCGTAACGTTTACCCAGCTTGTTTCAATATACAATACATCACATCATGTTTTTTATTGATCTTAATGATTTTTTTTATTGCATTCATAATTGCTTAACGAAAAGTAAGTGTTTATTTTATTTATGCGTGTATTGTGTTTTACGGATAATAATAGGATGTGATATCTTTAGTGGAGTTGGCAATCGTCGCTTACTCATGATAAAAAACATTTCTTTAACCGTTTTCTTATGTTGTTAGTGTTTAATTTGAAATTATTGAAGCCTGTTCGAAAGAAAAGAAAAACAACACAACTATAAAAAGAAATAGTATGTTGATCTTCGATATTGCTAGTCATTTTGTTTCTAGACTTGAACACAAGTAATATCAACTTAATGAGTTAAAAATCCTATCAACGTAATTAGTTATAAATTGCGAATTGTCATTGACACATTAACAATCGTTGCATTAATTAAACCCACATTAATATCATCTTAATTAACAACAAATACTATCAACGTAGTTAATTAAAACTGAATTATCACTGACACCTGTAATTAGCAGTATGTAATTAATTAACTTCCAGACGAATGCCTGCAGTATCGTGCAGGTGTTGGTACACTGGCCATTAATGTAATTAACGTAATTAATTAACTTCTAGACGAATGTCTGCAGTACCGTGCAGGTGTCGGTAAACTGGCCATTAATGTAATTAATTAACTGAATTAATTAACTTGCAGACGAATGCCTGCAGTACCGTGCATGTGTCGGTAAACTGGCCATTAATGTAATTAATTAACTGAATTAATTAACTTGCAGACGAATGCCTGCAGTACCGTGCAGGTGTCGGTAAACTGGCCATTAATGTAATTAATTTAATTAATTAATTAACTTCCAGACGAATGCCTGCAGTACCGTGCATGTGTTGATACACTGGTCATAAATGTAATTAATTAACTTAATTAATTAACTTCCAGACGAATGCCTGCAGTACCGTGCAGGTGTTGGTACCCTAGACGCCACAGTGGCCCAGTCCTACCTGCTCAACGTCACGTGCTCCGACAACAAAGAGGCCCCAGCCTATGAGATCATCGAAATCAAGGTCATACCCAACGAGCCGCCATACTTTGACCCAGACTTTCTGTTCGGTAAAATGTTTGATCATATTTAAAAAAAAAATTACATTGTAATAATTGTATTGCTCAGAAACTACCATTATAGTTAAAAGCAGTAGCGTAGGCGGGGGGGGGGGGGGGGGTTAGGGGGGTCATAACCCCCCCATAGACCCCTCGGTATATATATAAGGTATGATGGGTGGGGTGCAAATCAAAAGTTTGATGGGGGGGGGGGGAGAAAATCGAAAGTTTGATGGGGGGGGAGCAAATCGAAAGTTTGAGGGGGGGGGGGGGTGCTAATCGAAAGTTTGGGGGGGGGGGGGGGTGCAAATCGAAAGTTTGTCCCCGGGTAAAAAAATGTAACCCCCCCCCCCCGATCCTGGCTACGCCACTGGTTAAAAGGAATCTATTTAATTAATATCCCTGTTATCAAATTATAGTATGCTTTTTAAAGATGCTCCACAACAAAAGTTATTTTTAGCTTATTGATTTTCATCAATATTTGGACCATGTACACAATTTGTTAATTGTATAAATACTTATATTTAACCACGGCTTAGTTTATCTTGATACATCAATCCTATTCGTTTTAAATTTATTTTCCGTTTTTTTTTCAAAATACTAATATCCTCGTATCGGTGCTTCTTTCAGACATCTCTTCGGACACTGCCACGCCCCATATGCAGTGTTTTTTCCAGACTTTTTTTCTCCGGAGGGGCACTTGAAATTTTTGAGTAGGGGGGGGGGGACACTGTTAAAAGTATATATTTTCTATATAAACTCCATTTCGTTCGGAGGGGGGAGGGCGGAAGACTCTCTTATGGGGGGTAGGGGGTGGGGGCGCTTATCCACTGCCTCCTGGGACGAAATAGAAACAATGTATATTTAATATAGAAAAATACTTTTAATAGTCCCGCCACCCCTACCCCCTCCCCCTACAGACAGAGGCGTAGCGACCCTTCCCGACGCCCGGGGACATACTTTCAATTTGGCGCCCCCGTCGGGAGCAAATTTTCGATTTGCACCCCCCCCCCCCCCTCGAACTTTTCATTTGCACCCCCCCCCCCCTCAAACTTTCGATTTGCACCCCCCCTCGAACTTTCAATTTGGCGCCCCCCCCTAAGGTCGGCGCCCGGGGACATATGCCCCCCGCCCCCCCCCCCCCCCCCTCGCTACGCCTCTGCCTACAGAAGCTTCAACAGCAGCTCCGGAGAAGAATGTCTGAAAAAAAACCCTGCCTGTTTTTACCAAAACATTGAGCTAAATCTTCTAACTCTAGTCTTTACACTTCCTGTTCAGTGGCCAACATTATAGACATTCATCTCCATCATCTAACTCTAGTCCTTACATTCATCTCCATCATCTAACTCTAGTCCTTACACTTCTTGTTCAGTTGCCAACACCATCGATGCGTCAGTGACGTCAGGCAGTGTGCTCTATGACGTCGACGTCAAGGACGCAGAAAATGACGACATCAAGTACACACTCAAAGTCAAACCCACGTCATCGTCAAGTAATTATGCAATCAACCAATGTAAGCAGCTTGTTATTTTATTTGTTTTCGTAAAGGTATGCATGTATTTATATAATACTGTATCAGCTGTTGATGTATTGTAAATGAACGTTGATGCAAATTTCATTTACCATGTATATTGTAACGAGGCTTAGTATGCTATAACCAACACACAGAATATTTTTAAAAATTGTATACGTAACTTTGCTTGCTTTATAACTTAATACATATTAAATAAACTTGGTATAATGTTTTAAAAAAACACAAATATATTGTAAAAGTCATGATAAAATATAACAACCCTAAATATGATGAAACAAAACCTGATATATTGCAACAAAACTTCAGATATATTAACACGTGATTTACAGTAAGAATGCTAAACTGTGCATCAAACAAATAAATCTTTACAGTAAAAAAAACAATCCATCACAGTGACTATATATTAAATCAGGTGCCAGAATTTCATACATATAACTATACTATAAGTAGGCCTATAACATAAACATAATAACAAAACTTGATAAAGTCTTTATCAAGTTTAACGATGTAGTAAAACATCAAGTTTTTTTTTTCCGGCAGTTACCGGAGAGATCCGAGCACTGATCGACATGAAGCAGGAGTGTCGGAATGACGTCACGTTTGAGGTGACCATCAACGACGGCAAAAACACGGTGGGGCCACTGGTCATTGACAACGTCATCACCAGTAAGTGGGTCAGTGGGTCGTTATGTGTTGTGGGTGTGTCGGGTAACATTTTTGTCGGTGAGTCGGGTAAGGTTTTGTTGGTGTGTCCGGGTAAGGTTTTGTTGGTGTGTCGGGTAAGGTTTGGTTGGTGTGTCGGGTAAGGTTTGGTTGGTGTGTCGGGTAACTTTTTTGTCGGTGTGTCGGGTAAAGTTTTGTTGGTGTGTCGGGTAACATTTTTGTCGGTGTGTCGGGAAAAGTTTTGTCGGTGTGTCGGGTAACTTTTTTGTCGGTGTGTCGGGAAAAGTTTTGTCGGTGTGTCGGGTAAAGTTTTGTTGGTGTGTCGGGTAACATTTTTGTCGGTGTGTCGGGAAAAGTTTTGTCGGTGTGTCGGGTAAAGTTTTGTTGGTGTGTCGGGTAACATTTTTGTCGGTGTGTCGGGAAAAGTTTTGTCGGTGTGTCGGGTAACTTTTTTGTCGGTGTGTCGGGTAAAGTTTTGTTGGTGTGTCGGGTAACATTTTTGTCGGTGTGTCGGGAAAAGTTTTGTCGGTGTGTCGGGTAACTTTTTTGTCGGTGTGTCGGGTAAAGTTTTGTCAGTATGTAGGTAAAGTTTTGTCGGTGTGTCGGGTAACTTTTTTGTCGGTGTGTCGGGTAAAGTTTTGTCGGTGTGTAGGGTAAAGTTTTGTCGGTGTGTAGGATAAAGTTTTGTCAGTGTGTAGGATAAAGTTTTGTCAGTGTGTAGGATAAAGTTTTGTCAGTGTGTAGGATAAAGTTTTGTCAGTGTGTAGGATAAAGTTTTGTCAATGTGTAGGATAAAGTTTTGTCAGTGTGTAGGATAAAGTTTTGTCAGTGTGTAGGATAAAGTTTTGTCAGTGTGTAGGTTAAAGTTTAGTCAGTGTGTAGGATAAAGTTTTGTCAGTGTGTATGATAAAGTTTTGTCAGTGTGTAGGATAAAGTTTTGTCAGTGTGTATGATAAAGTTTTGTCAGTGTGTAGGATAAAGTTTTGTCAGTGTGTAGGATAAAGTTTTGTCAGTGTGTAGGATAAAGTTTTGTCAGTGTGTAGGATAAAGTTTTGTCAGTGTGTAGGATAAAGTTTTGTCAGTGTGTAGGATAAAGTTTTGTCAGTGTGTAGGATAAAGTTTTGTCAGTGTGTAGGATAAAGTTTTGTCAGTGTGTAGGATAAAGTTTTGTCAGTGTGTAGGATAAAGTTTTGTCAGTGTGTAGGATAAAGATTTGTCAGTGTGTAGGATAAAGTTTTGTCAGTGTGTAGGATAAAGTTTTGTCAGTGTGTAGGGTAAAGTTTTGTCAGTGTGTAGGATAAAGTTTTGTCAGTGTGTAGGATAAAGTTTTGTCAGTGTGTAGGATAAAGTTTTGTCAGTGTGTAGGATAAAGTTTTGTCAGTGTGTAGGATAAAGTTTTGTCGGGTAACATTTTGTCGGGTAACGTTTTGTCGGGTAACGTTTTGTCGGGTAACGTTTTGTCGGGTAACGTTTTGTCGGGTAACATTTTGTCGGTGTGTCGGGGTAACGTTTTGTCGGGTAACATTTTGTCGGGTAACGTTTTGTCGGGTAACGTTTTGTCGGGTAACGTTTTGTCGGTGTGTCGGGGTAACGTTTTGTCGGGTAACGTTTTGTCGGGTAACGTTTTGTCGGTGTGTCGGGTAACGTTTTGTCGGGTAACGTTTTGTCGGGTAACGTTTTGTCGGTGTGTCGCGTAACGTTTTGTCGGGTAACGTTTTGTCGGGTAACGTTTTGTCGGTGTGTCGGGTAACGTTTTGTCGGGTAACGTTTTGTCGGGTAACGTTTTGTCGGTGTGTCGCGTAACGTTTTGTCCATGTGTCGGGTAACGATTAGTCAGTGTGTCGGGTAACCTTCCAACACGTCATATAAAAAAAAAATATTACTTACAGACTTAAGCAATTATGTTCACTTTTTTCTACGACGTCGCAGCGATATCCGTCACCAAATATTATTCTTTACACCCTGTAATGTGTGTATTGACATTTCAGATGCCAACACGCCCCTCCCCCCTCCCACTGTAACCGAATATATTACCTACAGGCTCAAATATGAGTGTGTACTGAAATTTTAGAAGCCAACACGCCTCCCTCCTGTAACCAAACATACGCTCTAATGTCATTATGTACTGACATTTCAGATGCCAACACGCCCCCCCCCCCCCCTTGTAACCAAACACACGCTCTAATGTCATTGTGTACTGACATTTCAGATGCCAACACCCCCCTGTAACCAAACACACGCTCTAATGTCATTGTGTACTGACATTTCAGATGCCAACACCCCCCCCCCCCTGTAACCAAACACACACTCTAATGTCATTGTGCACTGACATTTCAGATGCCAACACGCCCCCCCCCCCCCCTTGTAACCAAACATACACTCTAATGTCAGTATGTATTGACATTTCAGATGCCAACACCGCCCCTGTGGCCACCAACCTTGACAGAACCATCCAGATCCCAGAAGACGCCACTGGCACCGCATACCGGATGTTTATCCAGGACGGCAACGCCGCCGACAAGGTCACGTACACCTACATAGCCAGTAATGCGGCGGGTGTCAAGCAGTTTAATCTGGATGGTGAGTGTATAGCTAGTGGATGGATAGTGGATATTTTCCAATTTAAAACAATAACCAACTGTTTTAAATTGGAAAATAAAAGTATTTTAAAACATTCTAATAAGAAAAAAAATAAATTAAAAAAAACGGATAGTGGATAGCTAATGGGTAGTTAGTGGATGAATAGTGGGTGGTTAGTAGATAGTTAGTGCAGGGTTGGTGGGTGGTTAGTGGATAGTGGATAGTTAGTGGACGGTTGGTGGATACTTAGTGGATGGTTGGTGGATAGGTAGTGGATGGTTGGTGGGTGGTCAGTGGACGGTTGGTGGATAGGTAGTGGATGGTTGGTGGGGGGTAAGTGGATAGATAGTGGATGGTTGGTGGGGGGTAAGTGGATAGATAGTGGATGGTTGGTGGGGGGTTTATGGGTGGTTGATGGGTGGTTAGTGGATGATTAATGGATGGCAGAAGATCAGTTAGAGGTTATTGAATGGATGATAAGTGGATGTTTAGTTAAAGGTTGGTGGATAGTTAGTGGATTTTTAGTGGATTGTTAATTCTACTAGACGGATATCGATAATGGATAAAAAAATATTCAGTTGATGGTTAGTGGATAACTATTAGATAATTATTGGATGTATAGTGGATAGTTAGATAATAAAAAGTAGAAAGTTAGTGGATAGGTAGTTGATTGCTAGTGGAAATCTAGTGGATGGCTAGTGAATGGCTAGCATAGTATCAGTCTTTAGTGATTAGCCAAGGGCTAGTTAGTAGATGTTCTTTTGATTTATTCGTTTTTAGTTTTTTAAATGCTAGTCATTAGTTAATAGACGTTCAGTACTTAGTTAACGAATGGCCATAAGATAGTTTGTTGATACCCAGTAACTAGTTACACAATGTTGATTCACCTTGCAGGAACAAACCCTAACATCGACATCAAAACGGCCTTGGACTACGAAGCAGTCAGTCTACGACAGACAGATCTTGTGATTCAGGCAACGGATGGGTACTGCACGTCACCTCAGTACAACCTCCGTCTAAAGGTACCTTTTGTTATTCACACCTGGTCTGATACAGGTAGTGGCATCCAGGTGTCCTTGTGTCTTTATCTGCAGTCAGGGGGTGCTGTTATATGCATGGGTTTCTTCGGACATTATTCTCAGGGAAAAAGGGGGGAGGTGGGGGTGTTGGGGGGGGGGGGGGGGCACTTGTAACTTCCGAGCTTGGAGACACCATTTAAAGTATATATATATATATATATATATATATATATATATATATATATATATATATATATATATATATATATATATATATATATATATATATATATATATATATATATATATATATATATTTTTTTTTAAATTTATTTATTTATTTATTTTAAATGGTGTCTCCATATATATATATATATATATATATATATATATATATATATATATATATATATATATATATATATATATATATATATATATACATATGTGTGTGTGTATATGTGTGTGTATGTGTGTGTATGTATGTATATTCTCTTTGGACTAGCCCAAGAGAAGGGATGGGTGCACGGCATAAGCGTTAGTGAGATCAGTACTATCCATAGCTGAAGGTTTGAATTGTAATAAATCTGAGTATGAAAGTGCAAGTTTACAATGGTGGATCTCTGCTTTAACACCCAGGTAACTGATGTCAACGAGAAGCCCACAATCTCACCTGTGATTTCTAGGATCCAGCTGTGTGAAGGGCAGGTAAGTTACCTGCGGTGTATGTGTGTCCTTGACATTTGAATAGCAGCTGATGTCATCTGATACAACTGTGACTTGTAGCAAACGACAAATGTTACTAATGACCTAAAGATTAATTATATTATTTGTGACTAATGAATTAATTGACCAATAACACGTGCGACTAATTAAATATCTAATCAAAGATATATGTGACGAATGACATTTGAGACTAAAGTTTTAATTAAAATTTTACCAATGACCCTTGTGACTAATGTTATATATGACAGCTAATATCTCTTACTACTAACATCTAGCTATTCAAGGCACCTTACTTTAATTCGGTGTCAGTATTACCCTTCGGATGAATCACTTTCCCATATAGACTCTTATTAAATTTACATTATGCGAATGCTAATACCCATAGTAGTCAGAGATAAATCCACTTGGTTAAAATATTGTACATACATCAGTAAATAGTAATTGACCAAACCCGCACCCCCGCCCCTCCACACACACACACATATACACACACACACATCCCACGTGTCAATATTATTTTTCTGACTCAGTGGCCTAATGTCCAATTGTTACAAACAAAAATAATATATTATATTTGAATAAAGATTATTCTATTTTCAATTGAAAAAAAAACAACTGTATGCCACGTTCTTTGATTGCCATAATATTCTTTTATATAGAAATACATTTTTAAATCTATTTTTATAATGTATCCGGTACTTTTCGGTTTACAGTTAACTTGCTAAATACATTTTCATTTTAACTTTTATGTTCGATACATTTTATTTTTAAAACAACGATTACGTTACTTCAGCAAGAGTTCGATCCCGGCTACGTGTTGAGCGATCCCGACACTATCGATACCCACCGCTGGACCCTGAGCTCTAAGATGGCCAACCCCAACGGCCGGTTTGGTATCGATCCTAACACGGGAACCCTCAAAACTTTGATGGACTACGATGTTGATAAAGTGGGGAAGATGACTGCTACAGTCACATACATTGTACAGGTAGGTTGATAAAGTGGACAGTCACATTGTACAGGTAGGTTGATAGATTGGACAGTCACATATATTGTACAGGTAGATAGACACATACATATGCAGGTAAGATGATATAATACACAATCCCATACTTAGTGCATGTAGGTAGATAAAGTTGACACTCACATTGTGCAGGTAGGTTGATAGATATGACAATCAAATTCATTGTGTAGGTAGTTGATAAGGTGGACATTCACATACATTGTGCAGGTAGGTTGATAAAGTGGACAGTCACATACATTGTACAAATAAGGTGATAGAATACACAATCAGTACTTAGTGTAAGTAGGTTGATATATTAGACAGTTACATACATTATGTAGGTTGTTGATAAGGTCGGCAGCTACGTTGACATAGATCGGTCTGGTCGTTGAGTTTTACACAATGACCAGAAAACCATGAGCAGATATTGTGCGAGAGTGATAGAGATGCATCTACGTAAACTATAATATAGCTTTTTATAAAAAGGCGGCCGATTTGAGGTAGAATGGTATACGTAGATGATAAGCGTAAGCTCCATTAATTAATATTTAAACTCATCGTACATACAGGGTTCTGTATTTTAACGCTAATACATAGCAACGTACTTTAAGTAATCTGGCTGTTACGTTTCTCTTGTTGAAAGCATTGGATGAAGGGCGATTGTGTTGAACATTATTGACCCAGAATTTCTAGTTTCCTTACATATATAATGTAAATAAAATATAGTTGTAAAGTATTTTTCATGTTATATTTTATATGTAGCAAAACAAATTTCCTGTAACCCACATATACCATGTTATGACCATAGCATCATACTTAGACATTCCGTATGGTCTTTTTTATACCTGTAACATCCGGTCAGGAGGTCACACTGTATTCTCACAGGTTGAAGACAAAGGTGGACTCACAGCCACAGCATCAGTTGTGGTGACCTTCCTAGACTGTAACGACAACGCCCCTGTGTTTGTTCAGCCCGCCTACGGTCGCTCGGCCACGGACTGCACACCCGCAGGTAACCGGAGTACGGGAGGGAGGGACGGGTGTGGCTGGGGTGTAAATGGAAGTAGGGACGGGGTGGGGCTGGGGGAGAGGTTAGAGAGTGAGGGACGGGGTGGGGCTGGGGTGTATAGGGAGGGAGGGGCGGGGTGTGGCTGGGGGAGAGGTTAGAGAGTGAGGGTATGTATGTGGCTGGGGTGTATAGGGAGGGAGGGAGGGACGGGATGTGGATGGGGTGTAAATGGAAGGAGGGACGGGATGTGGCTGGGGTGTATAGGGAGGGAGGGAGGGACGGGATGTGGATGGGGTGTAAATGGAAGGAGGGACGGGATGTGGATGGGGTGTAAATGGAGGGAGGGGCGGGTGGGGCTGGGATATATAGGGTGGGAGGAGCGGGTTGTGGCAGGGGTGTATTGGGAGGGAGGGAGGGGCGGGTTGTGGCAGGGGTGTATAGGGAGGGAGGGAGGGGCGGGGTGCGCAAGGGGTGTATAGGGAGAGATAACGAGGTGGGGCTGGGATGCATAGGGAGAGAGGGATGGGGTGGGGCTGGGATATATAGGGAGGGAGGGACGGGGTGGGGCTGGGATATATAGGGTTGGAGGGGCGGGTTGTGGCAGGGGTGTATAGGGAGGGAGGGAGGGCCGGCGTGTGGATGGGGTGTATAGGGAGAAAGGGACGGGGTGGGGCTGGGATATATAGGGAGGGACGGGGTGCGTCAGGGGTGTATAGGGAGAGATAACGGGGTGGAGCTGGGATGTATAGGGAGGGAGGGACGGGGTCGGGCTTGGATGTATAGGGAGGAAGGGAGGGGTGGGGCTGGGATGTATAGGGAGGGAGGGACGGAGTGGGGCTGGAGGAGAGGTTAAAGAGTGAGGGACGGGGTGTGGATGGGGTGTATAGGGAGAGAGGGGCGAGGTGCGACTTCGGTGTATAGGGAGGTAGGGACTGGGTGTGGTTGGGATGTAAATGGAGGTAGGGACGGGGTGTGGCTGGGATGTAAATGGAGGTAGGGACGGCATGTGGCTGGGATGTAAATGGAGGTAGGGACGGGGTGTGGCTGGGGTGTAAATGGAGGTAGGGACGGGATGTGGCTGGAATGTATAGGAAGATAGGGACGGGGTGTGGCTGGGATGTAAATGGAGGTAGGGACGGGGTGTGGCTGGGGTGTAAATGGAGGTAGGGACGGGGTGTGGCTGGGGTGTAAATGGAGGTAGGGACGGGATGTGGCTGGGATGTAAAAGGAGGTAGGGACGGGGTGTGGCTGGGATGTATAGGAAGATAGGGACGGGATGTGGCTGGGGTGTAAATGGAGGTAGGGACGGGGTGTGGCTGGGATGTATAGGAAGATAGGGACGGGGTGTGGCTGGGATGTATAGGGAGATAGGGACGGGGTGTGGCTGGGGTGTAAATGGAGGTAGGGACGGGGTGTGGCTGGGATGTATAGGAAGATAGGGACGGGGTGTGGCTGGGGTGTAAATGGAGGTAGGGACGGGGTGTGGCTGGGATGTATAGGAAGATAGGGACGGGGTGTGGCTGGGGTGTAAATGGAGGTAGGGACGGGGTGTGGCTGGGGTGTAAATGGAGGTAGGGACGGGATGTGGCTGGGATGTAAATGGAGGTAGGGACGGGGTGTGGCTGGGGTGTAAATGGAGGTAGGGACGGGATGTGGCTGGGATGTATAGGAAGATAGGGACGGGGTGTGGCTGGGGTGTAAATGGAGGTAGGGACGGGGTGTGGCTGGGGTGTAAATGGAGGTAGGGACGGGGTGTGGCTGGGATGTATAGGAAGATAGGGACGGGGTGTGGCTGGGGTGTAAATGGAGGTAGGGACGGGGTGTGGCTGGGGTGTAAATGGAGGTAGGGACGGGATGTGGCTGGGATGTAAATGGAGGTAGGGACGGGGTGTGGCTGGGGTGTAAATGGAGGTAGGGACGGGATGTGGCTGGGATGTATAGGAAGATAGGGACGGGGTGTGGCTGGGGTGTAAATGGAGGTAGGAACGGGGTGTGGCTGGGATGTAAATGGAGGTAGGGACGGGATGTGGCTGGGGTGTAAATGGAGGTAGGGACGGGGTGTGGCTGGGATGTATAGGAAGATAGGGACGGGGTGTGGCTGGGGTGTAAATGGAGGTAGGGACGGGGTGTGGATGGGATGTAAATGGAGGTAGGGACGGGGTGTGGCTGGGGTGTAAATGGAGGTAGGAACGGGGTGTGGCTGGGATGTAAATGGAGGTAGGGACGGGATGTGGATGGGATGTAAATGGAGGTAGGGACGGGGTGTGGCTGGGGTGTAAATGGAGGTAGGAACGGGGTGTGGCTGGGATGTAAATGGAGGTAGGGACGGGGTGTGGCTGGGGTGTATAGGGAGATAGGGACGGGGTGTGGCTGGGGTGTAAATGGAGGTCGGGACGGGATGTGGATGGGATGTAAATGGAGGTAGGGACGGGGTGTGGCTGGGATTTAAATGGAGGTAGGGACGGGGTGTGGCTGGGGTGTAAATGGAGGTAGGGACGGGATGTGGCTGGGATGTAAATGGAGGTAGGAACGGGATGTGGCTGGGATGTATAGGAAGATAGGGACGGGGTGTGGCTGGGGTGTAAATGGAGGTAGGGACGGGATGTGGCTGGGATGTAAATGGAGGTAGGGACGGGGTGTGGCTGGGGTGTATAGGGAGATAGGGACGGGGTGTGGCTGGGGTGTAAATGGAGGTAGGGACGGGGTGTGGCTGGGATGTATAGGGAGATAGGGACGGGATGTGGCTGGGGTGTAAATGGAGGTAGGGACGGGGTGTGGCTGGGGTGTAAATGGAGGTAGGGACGGGATGTGGCTGGGATGTATAGGGAGATAGGGACGGGGTGTGGCTGGGGTGTAAATGGAGGTAGGGACGGGGTGTGGCTGGGATGTATAGGGAGATAGGGACGGGGTGTGGCTGGGGTGTAAATGGAGGTAGGGACGGGGTGTGGCTGGTGTATAAATGGAGGTAGGGACGGGGTGTGGCTGGTGTATAAATGGAGGTAGGGACGGGGTGTGGCTGGGGTGTAAATGGAGGTAGGGACGGGGTGTGGCTGGGATGTATAGGGAGATAGGGACGGGATGTGGCTGGGGTGTAAATGGAGGTAGGGACGGGGTGTGGCTGGGATGTATAGGGAGATAGGGACGGGATGTGGCTGGGTTGTATATGAAGGGAGGGGCGGGGTGGGTCTGGGATTTATAGGGTGGGACCGGTGGGGCAGGGGCTGAGATGTATAGGGTGGGAGGGACAGGTGGGGCTGGTAGTGGGGATTTAGGGAGGTAGGGACGGGGTGTGGCAGGAATGTGTAGGGAGGGACGGGGAATAGCTGGGGGAGAGTTTAGAGATTGAGGGACGGGATGTGGCTGGGGTGTTTAGGGAGGGATGAACAAACATGTAGAGAACTTAACTATGAGAGGACAATATAGAGAACGATAGATCTACCTGGTACACAATAGAACACACTTTCACACGTCTAGCATTTAGGTTACTTAATTGATTATCACGGCCTCAGCTTCACCCTTTGTAAACCCAACCCCTGATTGACCCACCCTAAGTTAACCCAACCCCTGACTGACCCATTCTAAGTTAACCCAACCCCTCCTTACATTGCCTACACAGTTACTGTGGTTGTTACGTAATATGCCATTTGCCCACCTTAAATACTGAGGCCTAGTTTCCAAAATACATACTTTTATTTTATGATGACTTGTCGCAATATTTGAATGTCTGAATATATATTTGCACAGCGTTAGAAAAAGTATTGATTTGCCTTAAATCTAATCTGTTAATTACGATCTCCACAGCACGATACAATAATGTTGTCGTTCGTGGATTTTTTAAATATTTTGTTTATTTTAACCTTAATAAAAATGAATTCCTATACGTCAGCTAGCAAGTAAAATAGAAATGTTTTAAAATATATTTATAAATTTAATAATTTTTGTCCATTATAAGTTTTCCAGATAATTTAGACAAAAAATTAATGTAGTTAATGTTGTTATATTATAATTAAATTAAATGTAAATAAAAAATCTTATTTTATAATTTGCAATGAAACAAATTGAAAGAAATTGTAAATATTTATTTGTTAAGTTTGATTTTCTGTAAGTTTAGATATTACTGGGTAAATATATGTAGGTTATTTCCCTTGGTTGTTTGTATTTTGTAACGGGGGCTGAGAGCAGTGGTTCTTAACCTTTTTGGAGGAAACAAACCCCACAAACTTCATATGCATATTCACCGAACTCTTCTAAATAGAAAACATAAAATATATTTTTCTCTTTCAAATTCAAAACATTAACGGTGTATAACCCCATTAAAATCAAAAACATAATAATTAATTCGGCGAGCGTTGTTTTTGTATTTTCCATTACCTTGCAGCTTTAAGGAAGTAGATCTAGATCTATTCTCTTTTGCGGAGCTAGACTAGTATTGCTCAACTAGGCATTGCAAATCATCCTTGTAGTCATAATCGTAGCGAGGGCGGGGCGGGCGGTGCGGACCGCACCGTGTGACAAGATTTAGAGGGGGGTGACACCATGGCAAAAAAAATGCATATTACAGAAGACACACGCTTTTTGCCAGTTCCATTATTGGTTAATTAAAGTTGAATAGAATTTTAAGCAGAAACTGACAAATATTACATGCGGATGGTGGTGAAACCAAGACGTAAACGTGCTAACGATAGAGAAAACAGTGCTACATCCAACTGTATTATTAGCAGACTAAAAATAAACATCGTTACTATTATGTATGCAGTAATTAAAGTTTATGCGCATTATGCCAAAGCAGGTCGAAACACACACACAGATATATATATATATATATATATATATATATATATATATATATATATATATAGTACACTATATAGATAATGCAAACATAGACAGCCTACCACATACATTATCCAAGTGTATTGTATATGATTGTATAATTTCCTTGAGATCTGAAATATGTTATTTGTATTTACACAATGCAAACAAAGACATCTTACCTCGTACATGATCAAAGTGTATTGTATATGATTGTATAATTTTTCTTAATAATTATGATCTAAACTATTTTGCCATGACTATTAACTATGCCGTCGTGTCCCTACTTTATCGTCTGCTCCTCCCCCACCCAGGCACCGCCCTCGCTGGCATCTCGGCCACAGACGACGACTCGTCCAGGGAACAGAACAACGTCATCTACTACGTGTGAGTCATAGTTACTTTTGTGACATGACACTGACACGACAGTGACACGATTCTTGTTTTTTTTTTTAAAGTTAGTAACAACCAGTATTTTTTCCAGACATATCTTCGGGGGTGGAGGGGGGGGGGCTAATCCCCTACCCCCCCCCCCCCCCACCCCTCGAAGATAATCTACCGCCCCCCTCCCTCCCCCGAACGAAATGGATTTATATAGAAAATATATTTTAACAGTGTCCGCCCCCTCCCCCCGAAAATTTTAAGTGCCCCCCCCCCCCCCGGAGAAAAATGTCTGGAAACACGGGCTATAACTCTTCAAAGTTGATATTATTTCGCTTTAAGGAGTACAATTTTTAATCGCATTCTGACTACTCCACAAATCTAAGGTAGCATCCACTTCTGCTTTAACGGATACAATTTTCAATCACAAGAATGCAAATCCACTGATCTAAAGCAGCATCTACTTCTGCTTTAAGGAGTACAATTTTACATTACATTATGAAAACTCCAGCCTTATAAGCCAACATCCACTTCTACCTTAGGGGGCTTAAGGTTTTTGTCACATTATGACTCCACCCATCTAATCTAGCATCCCCTTCTATATTAAACACGACTCCACCGATCTTAACTAGCACCCCCTTCTGCTTTTTGTGCTAACATTTTCTGTATTAAACATGACTCCACCCATCTAAACTAGAACCCCCTTCTGCTTTTATGGGCAACATTTTCTGTTTTAATAATGACTCCACAGATCTAAACTAGCACCCCCCTCCTTCTGTTTTTAGGGGCTAAGTTTTCTGTATTAAACATGACTCCACCCATCTAAACTAGAACCCCCTTCTGCTTTTATGGGCAACATTTTCTGTTTTAATAATGACTCCACAGATCTAAACTAGCACCCCCCTCCTTCTGTTTTTAAGGGCTAAGTTTTCTGTATTAAACATGACTCCACCCATCTAAACTAGAACCCCCTTCTGCTTTTATGGGCAACATTTTCTGTTTTAATAATGACTCCACAGATCTAAACTAGCACCCCCCTCCTTCTGTTTTTAAAGGCTAAGTTTTCTGTATTAAACATGACTCCACCCATCTAAACTAGAACCCCCTTCTGCTTTTATGGGCAACATTTTCTGTTTTAATAATGACTCCACAGATCTAAACTAGCACCCCCCTCCTTCTGTTTTTAGGGGCTAAGTTTTCTGTATTAAACATGACTCCACCCATCTAAACTAGCACCCCCTTCTGCTTTTAGGGGAAAAGATGTCTATACTAAACATGACTCCACCTATATAAACTAGTATCCACCTCCTCACCTCTCCCACCCCCACCCCCTTCTGTTTGACAGAGGCTCTGGGGGGAGTGTCAGTGTGGGTACGGGCGGGGAGATCATCGTCAACCAGGCCCTCCCCGCGGGCAGTGTCGTCACCTTCAACGCCTACGCCTACGACAAGGGTCAGACTCCGGGGCCTCTCAGGAGCGCCAACCCGGCGGTTATAAGTGTTAGGTTTACGGTGAGTTTTTATTTTGTTTGTTAGTTAAGTGTTAGGTTTACGGTGAGTTTTTAATTTGTTTGTTTGTTAAGTGTTAGGTTTACGGTAAGTTTGTGTTTGTTTGTTAAGTGTTAGGTTTACGGTGAGTTTTTAGTTAAAAGTTAAGTGTTAGGTTTACGGTGAGTTTTTAGTTAAAAGTTAAGTGTTAGGTTTACGGTGATTTTTTTAGTTAAAAGTTAAGTGTTAGGTTTACGGTGAGTTTTTAATTTGTTTGTTTGTTAAGTGTTAGGTTTACGGTAAGTTTGTGTTTGTTTGTTAAGTGTTAGGTTTACGGTGAGTTTTTAGTTAAAAGTTAAGTGTTAGGTTTACGGTGAGTTTTTTAGTTAAAAGTTAAGTGTTAGGTTTACGGTGAGTTTTTAATTTGTTTGTTTGTTAAGTGTTAGGTTTACGGTAAGTTTGTGTTTGTTTGTTAAGTGTTAGGTTTACGGTGAGTTTTTAGTTAAAAGTTAAGTGTTAGGTTTACGGTGAGTTTTTATTTTGTTTGTTTGTTAAGTGTTAGGTTTACGGTGAGTTTTTAGTTAAAAGTTAAGTGTTAGGTTTACGGTGAGTTTTTATTTTGTTTGTTTGTTAAGTGTTAGGTTTACGGTGAGTTTTTATTTTGTTTGTTTGTTAAGTGTTAGGTTTATGGTGAGTTTTTATTTTGTTTGTTTGTTAAGTGTTAGGTTTACGGTGAGTTTTTATTTTGTTTGTTTCTTAAGTGTTAGGTTTACGGTGAGTTAATAATTTGTTTGTTAAATTTTAGGTTTATGTTAATAGTTTGCTAAATGTTAAGTTTTAGGTTTATGTTGAGTTTTTGCTAAATGTTAAGCAGTTGGTTTATGGTGAGTTTTTTACTATATGTTAGATTTGGGGTTTCAAGGCAGATTTTCTTTTAAAGTTAGGTTTTTGGTTTACTTGAGTATTGTCTGAAATTTAGTTTTAGGGGAGTTAAAGCTAACTTCTAGATTAGAGGTTTAAATTTTTATTTGAAGGCTATGTTGTAGTTTTACAGTTAACTTGGCTGAAGGTTATGTTTTTGGTTTACTGTGAACTCAAGCTATCATGACCTAAGGTTTAGATATTGAGCTAGAGATTTACTATTGATTTTTAGATACACAGTGGGTGTAGGGTTAAGGCGGATTTAATGCTAAATCTTTCAGTTTAAGTTGAGTTGTAGATACATGTTAGGTTTTTGGCGTAAAGTGAGTTTTGTGACCACGTGGGCTTGTGTTTTTTTTTTTTTTTTTTTCTTTAGAAATTCGTTTATTTTATTGGTTTTGGCTTATTGCTGAGCAAGCTTGATGGAAAATTTTTGGTGTGTTTAGGGTTTTAGATTTGAATGAGTTTTAGGTTTTGGGATTTTCTTAAGCAGGTGTAGCTTGTAGTTTTGGTGGGATTTGGGATAGGTTAGGTTTAATATTGACTGCTTTATAAAAAAAAAACTATAATTATTATAGTTAATTTTATAGTGTATTTTTGTGTTTCACATTCAGTTCCCTTAGTATCAGCTTCATGCTCCCTCCCATACCGATCAACCCACACTAGTGTTATACATCGGTTAACTTTTGTATTTTTATCTCCCCATACAGCCGTGTCCCACGACAACCCCACCCGTCACTGCAGCGCCAACCCAGGCCCCGGTTGTGACAACCACGAAAGCCATAGCAACCACAGTCCTGGTCCAGAAGAAAGATGTAAGTCCAAAGTCCTGTGTATAGCTTGAGTCAATGTGGCCCAGTCACAGAACAAATAAGGCAACCCACGCGTGTTTGGTTTGAATCCTGCTCTAGATTATGTGTGGAGTTACTTGTAGAAATGTACCCTGTATCGACTTTATCAATTTCTAACTGTACCGGACGGATATTTTTATTTCGTTAATTAATTGTGTATTTTAGCTGGTAGCCTGGGATATTATATCAACTCGAGTGAATTGGTCATGTTTTTATGAATAACAGAGACAAATTTACACATTGATTTGTGTATTATTATGGGTCTATTTATAATAATCTAAAATGAAATTTAAATTTAGTTAGTCTAGCGGTAGAGAGCTCGACTGCTAACACGTAGGTCTCGAGTTCGAATCCTGGTTCAAGTCAGTAGACGGTCCCTAAGTCTTCCCAACACTGATGGGTACCTAACTCACGTTAGGGAAATTAAAAGCGGATGGGCATAGTGCTGACCACACTATCCCTTCATTTGCCGAGGTCACAGAAAAAAATGAACTTTACTTCACTTGCCCTATAGACCGTCAGGTTTGGCAGACGAACTTCACATTTTACTTAATTAATCTCTTTCTAATCCTGCACCCCCAGGACTCGAACCTACCTTGGATTATCATAGCGGCACTGCTGGGTACCTTCATGCTAGGCCTGTTGATCTACATGTTGTGGAGGTATGGAAGTCTGTGTCTTAACGCTTGCGGGAAGATCAACTGTCGGCAGAGGTGCTGTAGGCCCAGGATGGAGAGGTGAGACAGTTAGGGTTAGATTTGGATCAGAGGCGTAGCGAGGTGGGGGCGGGGGACGGGGGGGGGGGACATATGTCCCCGGGCGCCGACCATAGGGGGGGGGGGGGCGCCAAATTGAAAGTTTGAAGGGGGGGTGCTAATGAAAAGTGCGAGGAGGGGGGTTGCAAATCGAAAGTTTGTCCCCGGGCGCCGGGAAGGGTCGCTACGCCTCTGATTTGGATTAGGTTTAGTTTAGGTTTATATTAGAGTTTAGTTTAGAGATTATAGGACGGTGTGGTCGACTGGTAGAGCGTTTGGGTGTTAGCAAGAAGGTCTAGAGTTCGGATCCCGGTTCGGATTTTAGGAAGTCCATCAGTCCGCCCAGCTCTGATGAGTACCTGACTTACGTTGGTGAAAATAGAAATGTTTGTAATGGTTAGCTTTTTGGTCTAGATCCCGCTATGTCATAAAACGTGTATCCTTTCAACAATAAAAAAATCAGTATACTCGGACTCAAGATTTAATTGGCAATTATAACGTTTTGATTTATAAACGCGAATTATGAATGTATGAATATTCAATAACATCATATTTAAATATACAACAATACATCAACATGATCAAGCTCATAGACAATAAGTTACGATATTTTTCTTCTTAGAATTAGGACACCCCCCAAGATTGAAAGACGACCACCCATGCAGAAAGAATACCAGCCGCCCACTCAACCAGTGTAAGAATTGTTTCCTACATTATAGTGATACGACTTTTCACTTTCCTCTTGATGTTTACTATCTTTGACTAGAAATACAGTACATAATTTGCTAACAAGAGGAAGATCTTTTTTTTTAAAAGTTTATTTTTAATAAAAACCATATATATATATATATATATATATATATATATATATATATATATATATATATATATATATATATATATATGGTTTTTATTAAAAATAATATATAATATAATATATATATATATATATATATATATATATATATATATATATATATATATAATTTAATAAACCCACTACATACACCTTATCACATTATATATACATCTAAACCTTGATCAACTATATCTAACAGGCGCGAACCAGACCCCATTGGCCCAGGATTTTTATTTGGCTTCTGGAAAGAACGTAAGACACAGTTTATAACTACACATGCTGTGCTTTTCATGTTATTTTTTAATCTGTTTAAGACAAATGTTAAAATATGTCATAATATAATTATTCTATTATCCGCAATGCATACTTACCGCGGATTGAAAGGTATTTTCTAAATCTTGTCCATTACAAACATATAGATTTTGTAAATAAATAGATGTTTTTGGTAAAAGGGTTAGACGCAATTTTAATTAAAGACCTGTGGTACAAGGAACATTCAATAGATAGGGGGATTTGGGGATGGGATGGAGCGGAAATACGTTTAAGAGGGAAGTAGAGTTCACCTGTTTCTGCGACCTTGGTATATGAAGGGATGTTGTGGTCATCACTATGCCCAGGCGCCTTTACCCTAGCCTGAGTTGGGTGCCCATCATAGCTGGGTTAATTCAGGGTCAACTGACTTGAACAAGGATTCGAACTCGAGACTTATGAGTTAGCAGTCCAGCTCTCTACCGCTAGGCCACTGCATTCCTTTAAGAAAAAAGAGCATACGATTAATGTTTGGTTAGACTGGAATCCCAGGGGAGGAGAGGTTGAGGAGAGAGAGGAGGTTGAAGAAGGAGTTAAGGGCTGTGGGCTTACGTGGGCGGAAATAAAAAGGGCTGCCCAAAACATAGCCTGGTAAACAGCCCTATACTATTTAGTGTCCACAAAGGTACAAGTCAATGACATAAAAGATACAGTGTTAAGGATGTTATGCTGTGCCTTCACCATGCTACTTTGTAATTATACACTTATTATTTTTTATCGCTTATTTCCGTGTTTTGGTTTTATGAATCATATTGTTTAATAAATCCCTAAATAAGGTAGTTATCAATGCTCTTGACATCTGCAATAACAAAAAAATGTAAATAGTACTTTCAAAATAACAATGAAGTCCAGTACTTTAATGAATACTTGAAAGCCCGGTAATTTTAAGAGGTATTATGAGTTTTAAATCCAAATAATTTCATGAAATGTATTGGTTATTAGAAAGAATGTAGGCCTATAGTAATCAGCGCTTTTTCGAATCAAAGTTGCTAGCCTTAATTAAAATGATCACCCAATGTCTTTACATAAACAATCTCTAAACAAAACCGCATTTCTTTTCTTAACTGATGTCGACTCATCTCCTCAGGGTATCCTGACGACGATTTCAAGACCCAACCGGACAGGAAGCGTCCACCCACCCCCGGGGACATGGAGCAGCACTACCCCCACACCGTCGACCCAGTCGAGGACCCCCTCACTGAGGCTGAGGCGGCGCCCCACCCCAAGAAGAAACAGAGGTGTAGCGTCATGTAAAACGGAGTCGGCATTAACATTCTCGTGTGGAGGGTCGTCTAGTGCACTAGTTATTGTAGTGCACTGGTTCGTCTGGTGCTTTAGGTCATCTGGTGCACTAGGTCGTCATATTATGCACTGGGGCGTCTGGTGCACTGTGTCGTCTGGTGCACTGTATCGTCTGGTGCACTTGGTTATATTGTGCACTGGGTCGTTTAGTGCACTGGGTCATCTGGTTTACTCCTGTTTATACGTTGATAGCCCTCCACCCACTATTACATCCCCCACACCGACCATGTGTAACAAATGATTATCTAATATATGAGAATTTAACGTGATATTTGTGTTATTTTGAATGAAATGGGCTTGTTACGAAATTACTCTTTAGTTACAGGAATTTTTTTCTTAACATCCAATATGTAACTTCTTTATTTCCATTTTTTTAACCGCCTCAGACAGCGTTAGTTTGCCTTGCATGTTCGCTTTAGTATTACAGTTTTCATAATCGGCTTTTGAGGACTGATACAGATTTATAATAGTAATATATCAATATCGTTCATCAAATAAGAAAACGAGTAAATAAATAAGAAAGAGAACACTTTATATTATTTTATTGTTTGTAAGTTAAGATTGGTTAATAATATTTAAATATATTCTGGTAAATAATGCTACAGCTATTTTAATTCAAATTTATGATCTCTTAATAATTGAAAACTACAAAAGAAAAATAAGTGAAAATAGTATTTTTTTTTAACATTCTACCAGTATATATCAATACATGTACAGCTACTTTGTTGATGACATGGGGAGTTATCTTTCCGCATTCTTTGTTACATTCCCATAGGTTTATGTGACCACTGTGATATTAATGTGTTAATACATTGTTTGTATAATAAGCTGTGAATATTTTAAGTTATAAACTATTGTAAAATACACAATTCACTTACAATTTTGTTGTTTATATTCATAGTCCTTATGTTTTGTTGTTTTTATTTATTTCCCCCCTAGACACTTAAAATAACTGAACGATTCGCAGTCTTAAAAGATGTTATAATGTCCAGAAAAATAATGTTTACAAATTTTATAAAAGATCTTTGAGGAGAAAAACTGTCTATCGTACGTAGAAGATGTTAGCTTTTTCGCTTGTTTTAATTTTTTTTTTTAATTTTTTTTATTTTTTTTTTTTATTTTTTTTTTTTTTTGTGCGTTGAGATCTAAACTAAATTTAATGCATTTGATCATTTACAATCAAAGATAAGATTCTTGAAATAAACGTCCATACCATATATGTGGTTGGTATAGTTTACAAGCATATATGGCCAATTTTCTTGCATAGATCTGTTTCTATTTTATAAATTACTGTTTACTGTTTCTAATAGTTATGTTATAAAGACTATGATTTAAAATTTTACATTTGTGCGTTGTTGTTTTTTTTTTGTGTAGTTGTCTGGGTGTTGCTGCGTGTGAGGGTGTGTGGGATATGTGTGTGTGTGTGTGTGTGTGTGTATAACTAAACACATTTGTAGATCATATGTAGAACATCTTCATCTTTCATCTTAAATCAAAGAGCCGCTCATATCCACAATTCTCACATACAAGTAACGTACGCACAACACTAGATACTGATAGACTACAATTTTCACATACACGTAACTTACGCAAAGCCCCTGATACTGATAGTCAAGGTTCGAGCCCTGCCTCATTTTATTTATCCCTTTGGTCGTTAGATGAATCAACTGCTGTAAATCAGGTGAAGCTTCTCAAAGTATAAACAAGTAAACTCTACTGTACCTGCGCTAACTGACTTAAATAACATTTACCTATATATTTTACTAACTAGAGTTTTCGTAATTTTGTGTTCAGTCTATACATGGCTGGAACTTAGCATTAGCCCCCACACCCCCTTCAACATGTTTTGATTACCTGCCAATACATGTTTGTTTACAGTGTTAGTGTGAGTTGGGGGCGTGGCCTGTCTGGGGTCAAACACCGGTCACGCTAGGCTGGTGTTCAGACGTCATTCAAACATTTTAAAAGTATACAATTACCAAAGCTAAATTTAGAAGTAAAAAAAAAAAACCTACATAGAAGTTCTGGAAGATCCACCAAGGTGTGTGAACATAATACCCTTTTAGCCAAAGAGAAGGTTTGTTAAAAAATTACAATTATTCAAAAAATAGTTTGAGCTTCGCCTTCTTGTGCAATACCTTCATTTGGAATATTACCACTGAAAACAAGGACTCAACACCTAACCCTATGGTGATAACCATTTATGAACTGTAATTCAAATTGAAAAAGGCACTGTGTTTTTACCAACCGAAGTAAGTATTATGGAAATTAATACTTACTTTAAATACAAACATTTGCTAATTTTCTTTGTGTTTGAGGGGGGGGGGGTTAAAAACTGTTTCTTCCAAACTTTTTTCTCCGGGGTGGGCACTTGATATTTTCGGGGGGGGGGGGGGGGGGGGGGAAGGCGCGGACACTGTTAAAAGCATATATTTTCTATATAAATTCCATTTCGTTGGGGGGGGGGGGGGGCGGTAGACTTTCTTCGAGGGAGTGGGGGGGGGGGGGGAGCGGGGAGGTTGCTGCACGCCCCCGCCCCCCCCCCCCCACAACTCCCGAAGAGATGTTACGTTGTGTAAAGGGCGACTACCCTAGTAAATGGTACAAACTACAGGTTTTTCAACGCAGCTGTATAGAGGCGAAAGGTGCGCTTAGATTGACCTACGTAGCGGTCTATTTGCTGTCGTTTTAAATTTAAATACCAACTTTTAAAAATCTAGCTTGTGTTTAAGTCAATATTTATTTTTCTCTCACTACCTAACCCTCTCAATGTACCTTTTCTTAACTCTCTTATTCACTACCCACCCTCATTCAAAATATATTTCTGGTTTTTTTTTTCCTACCTCCAAACCTCCCCCGCCTATGATAAAGACATTTCAGCGCTTACCTATTCAATCAATGCACTTCAATCGTGATCGTGATCGTGATCGATATCATATCTTATTTACACCTGCGGTTAATCCCCCGATCACCTTTTGAACACCAACCCCACTCTCTCTAGCACTTTAAAAAACCCTCGACACAATGCTAGGCGCCCAACCCGTTCACCCCGCGAACCCATTTCAGTCAGACAACGTAATCGACGACCCTCCATTAAAAAACAAACACGTATTTTGATCACGTGACCAGCGAGCCCTAAATAAACACATCTACGTGTCTGTTCAAAGGTGTCTTGGGAGAACCTACACCTTTTATAACACCATGTAAACACCATTCAAATATCAATGCTTTAAAGATGACGTCGTTTCGGTTCTTTTCAATACTACTCCAGCACGATAATAAACGGTTCGATTACTTTTTTAAAGATCTTTTTTCGAGTACTTTTAGAACTTCAGAAGCCAATCGCAAAGTTAATGTCTTAGCTTATGGTCCTGTCTTGTATGGTTCTTTAAAGTTGGAGAAAATACATTTCAGTAGGTGGATTTTGTCGACATTATTAGCTATCGTCTTTATGTAATTTATTCACACGTGATTGGATTTAAGAGATGCATTGATTAATCTACTCAATAATTGTTTATTTCTTGATATAGAATACAATGGACTAATCATTTCTGCAGGAGATGTTTAGTTTTTCAAATGTGTTTTAATATTTTTTGTTTTATGCAATCAAAATTTTCTTTAACTTAACTTAGTGATACTTTATAATCCGATTTTATAATAAGTTAACTATAAATAAAAGAAACATGTTGAACTAGTAGATCAGTCTGTTTGTCCTTATTACAGACTTGTAATAATTACATTTTAATGCAGATTAAAATAGATGATTGAAGTGCTGTATAATTGGTGAAAAACCTAAATAATATTATTTTCCATCACTGTCGATGTATATCCCATACAGACTTATGTCTTCCTCTCTAATAAGACATAGTTCTGTCTCCACACCATCTTTAATCTCAGAATAGGCCTGTCTCAACACCATAAGCCTGTCTTTTTAAATTTATTTTTTTGTTGTTGTTTTTTTTTTGTTTCTGTTGCCGTTCACTGACCACTTTGCGATTCGGCATTTGCCCAGAGGGTCTATCGACAGCAGCCCATTTAAAAAAAAATATTTTTATACTTGGATTCAAGCTAATCTTAATTCTGTCAATGAATAATTAGTTGAAGAAATTGCTACATACAATAACAAAAGGCCTATAGTGCGTAGACAGTATTTTTTAAATCATTCGTATTTCCTTTATTAAAAATTCATTTCACCTAGAAAACAGGGTTGATCATAGAAATAATTAATATAGCAATGTTTAACACAATAACCGCATTATAGTTATATAATTAATTGTTTAATTTTAAAAAAAATATTTTAAGACTAGACAAAATATTTTTATAAAATGTTTTTATTTTAAGTATTGTCATAGAGAGAAAAAATATACATGGCAGAAAGTTACAACCTGTTCGGTTGCTTGTCATAAACGAGTTATAGGTTGCAACAAGTGTATTTCGACGTCAGCTATTTGAATCGGTGTGAGACAAAACCAAGCTTGTGATCTACAGTTTAGTACGTGGCAACATTTTCCAAACCCCTTGTGTGATAAATCTGACAACTATTTCACCAATTACTATTTCTTGACTGGAGTTGTACGGTGCACCGTTTAGTCATTTATCTGAGAAAATTGTTTCAACCCTGGTCATGTGGTATCTGGTACTAAGTCTGCTGCTGTCTGTTCTCGCACTTAGCGAGGGAACGGTGAGTTTTTAAAAACCTTTTTTCCTAACTTTTTTAAACTCTTTGGATCGATAGTCATTTATATTGTATTATATATATATATATATATATATATATATATATATATATATATATATATATATATATAGTGATATATATATATAGTGATATATATATATATGCTATATATTTCAATGCATGATCCGACGTCTGTTTACAGTTGAAAATTTAATAAAAGCGTTGGTAACAAAAAGAATCTGAGCGAATAACACACAGTGTTTCTTCCAGCCTTTTTTGTCCAGGGGGGGGGGGGGGCGGACACTGTTAAATGTATATATGTTCTATATAAATTCTATTTTGTTCGGGGGGGGGGGGAGGATGCCTAGAAGAAACCCTGATAACACAGTCACTTCCGTTATTTCAGCTGCTTATCGCCCCAACGTTTACCAAGGTTGCCATGGTGAATGAAGGAACGACAACCAATGAAATTCTCTCTAGCTTGACGTGCACCGACAGCGATGGAGACCTGACGTCAATGTCTGTCAAGTCAATGACGCCGTCAAGTCCATGTTCGAAGTGTTTCGAGGTCTTGTCCTGTGGGGCTGGTGAGTCTTGTGTGTGGGAGTGTGTGTGTGTGTGTGTGTGCTGTGTGTGCTGTGTGTCGGAGTGTGTGTGTGTCTATGTGTGGGAGTGTGTGTCTGTGTGTGTGTGTTAGCGTGGAATGAGGGATTGGGTCTAAGTGTGTTGATGCCCTATTGAGTCTTGTCTTAAAAAAAATATCACCTGTACAATATAATGGGATGGAGTGGCCTAGCGGTAGAGAGCTAGACTGCTAACCCTTTAGTCTAAAGTTTGAATCCGGGTCCAAGTCAGTAGCATGTCACAGAGTCCACCCTGATCTGAGGGTACCTAACTTAAGTTAGGGTAAGTAAAGGCGGCTCGGTATAGTGCAAACCTTCATGTGCGGAGGTCGCAGAGATAAGTGAACTCTACTTCATTTGGCCCGTAAACCGTCAGGTTTGAAAGGGAACTTTACTTACTTACTTACAACATAATAGATTAGAAAGTGTTTCGATATCTAAAGTGGTGAATATGATAGGTTTTGTGTGAGTGGTGTTTTTTGGGGGGTAGGGGGGGGGAGTGTGCAATTTAGCGAGTGATTATGTTACTGAATCTGTTCCAATTAAAAAAAAAACAGGTTTAAAACTATACAGCGAAGAGTATATTTTGTATTTACTAGCTCTGGCTGTTAAAACACTATTGTTACATGTTGCGAGTAAAGTGAGTGTATTCAGATTTTCAGTCTAAATGACCAAGTACTTCTTGCCTCTACACAGCGGACTGTCTCCAGTACCGAGCTGGGGTTGGAACCCTGGACTACACCTCGGCACAATATTACCTGGTCACCGTCTCGTGCACGGACAACAAGGAGACGCCGGTCACAGAGGTCATCGAGGTCGAGGTCATACCAAACTCACCCCCGTACTTTGACCCCGATAAGCTCTACGGTGAGTCATGAGTCATGAAAGCTATATATCAGCAGGGTTTTGTAGGGTTTTTTGGATGTGACGGTGGGTAGCTATATATATATATTGTTGTACATAAAGCACTACCGTTAAAAATTAAAATGTCACCTTGCTAGATTAAATATACGAAGCCTAGTAAAGTTTGATAAAAAAAAGGTTAGAAGCCCCTGTACTTTGTTAAATATAAGGTACCAGTCTTAGAACTATTATTTTGAAACAGAGGCCCTATTAGCCAGATAAATTAGTCGTATGAGCGTAACTTATCCTGTTACTTATATCAAAGCAACTAGCCCAGCTAAGGGTTTTGCTTAAACACCATAACCCTTGTACCTGTTAGGATTAAATGTACTAGTGTAAGTGCTCTGGAAACTTTCTTTATGTTGTCTTCTGGCATTGGATCTACTGATTTGTATTAGACATTATTGTGCTGAAATTGAACTTGGATCTTGTTAGCAGAGCTTGAACAGTTTTTACTTACACGTGATTGTTACCTCCCATGTTTACATATATGAATATTATTATCTCCCTTTTTTTGAAGCTCCACCAGGCTTAGTTTAAAGCTTTCATGTTGACGGTAAGGTAAATTTATCCTCGTCTAGTGCTAGACACCATGGACTCAAGCGTCGCAGCAGGTCAGGTCGTCTATGACGTCGATGCTACGGATGACGAAAACGATGACATCACATACAGTCTGGAAGTCCTTCCGTCGTCCTCTGCTAGTCATTACATCATTGATAAATGTAAGCATAATTTAAATACATTGATACATGTAAGGGTAATTTAAATACACGATCGATAAATGTATGACTAATTGCCTTCACTACACCATTGATACAGAAACAAGTGAACTCTACTTCACTTGCCCCATAGACCGTCAGGTTTGAAAGGGAAACTTTTACCTTTACACCATTGATAAATTTAAGGATGATTTCTTTCGATACACAATATATAAATATAAGGATGATTTCCTTCACTACATTATTGATAAATGAAATGCGAATTTCCTTCAACAAGTATTTGTCAATCTACTGAACTATTTAAGACTACACAAATGATAACAATAAGGCTAATTCCTGCCATACTTCCTTTGACAATCTACTTAGTTATTTAAGGCTGTTGTTTCACCTAGACTCCTGCATAATAATACACACACAAATTAGTTTAAATGGAATACGCATTATATTTTATACGTATTACAATTTACACTAATAAGTATGATCATACATCTATTAAAATGTATATTGAAGAACGCTTTAATGTGATGCAAACGTTTATTTAAATAATGTGACCTTATTTTTTTCTTTAAATGTGTTGGTTTGAATGGGTAATTTTTTTTTTTCAAAATATAATCCAGTTTCTTTTCTAAAAATCGGATAGAGATAATAATGTTTTCTAATGTTTTGATTATGACAGTATAATTTAGATATAATTTAAACCGTTAAGAACTTTGAATAAAAAAATATTTTTTCACACTTCATCTTATTCAAACTAACACTGAAATGCGTGGTTAAAAGTAGAAATTCTACATAGTAATAATCGCAATCATACATGTCACAAAACACTTTGAAGCATACCAGTGGTACCTATTTGTTTTTCCAGATACGGGCAAGATCACAACAACAGTTCCACTGAAGGCCGAATGCAACAATGACGTCACATTTCGTGTCACAATCAACGACGGTAAAAACACTGCCGGACCCTTGGTGATCGATAAGTCAATAACAAGTACGTCACAGAAAACAATATTGGCTTTATCTAATCTGTTATGATCACTAACTTGAACTTAATAATTAGGCATGTAAAGTATTTTAGTAAGACATAATAATTAAAAGTTTATTTTTAGACCTTGCAATCATGTTCTTCTCGGATTGTGTGGTCAGGCTTATGCCCAGTGGTCTTTGCTTTCCCCAACGTAAGTTAGGTACCCATTAGAGATAGGTGTACTCAGGTACATCATACAGCCCTAAGTTCGAACTCGAGACCTTTTGGTTAGCAGCCAAAAACTCTATCATTCGGTCACGCCGTCTTTGTAAGACATGATACTAAAGAAAAAATAAACATAAGTACTTGTGAAAATGTTTTAGAAATATTTTTTTAACAAATTAACTTATCTGCGAGAATTAAACAAATTTTTTTTGACTCCGTCTCAACCAGATCCGAACACAGCACCAGTGGCCTCAAACCTGGACACGACGATCCAGATACCGGAAGACGCGACTGGCACCGCCTACAAGATCCGGATGATTGACGGCAACGGGGATCCGCTGACGTACACAGTGACGTCATCCAACGCTGCGGGTTTCGCGCAGTTCAAGCTTAATCGTAAGTCTCGTGAATCTTTGCCGTAAGTCTCGTGTGTCTTTGTCGTAAGTCTCGTGTATCATTAAGTCTCGTGAATCTTTGTCGTAAGTCTCGTGTATCTTTGTCATAAGTCTCGTGTATCATTAAGTCTCGTGAATCTTTATCGTAAGTCTCGTGTATCTTTGTCGTAAGTCTCGTGTATCTTTGTCGTAAGTCTCGTGTATCTTTGTCGTAAGTCTCGTGTATCTTTGTCGTAAGTCTCGTGTATCTGTGTCATAAGTCTCGTGTATCTTTATCGTAAGTCTCGTGTATCTGTGTCATAAATCTCGTGTATCTTTGTCGTAAGTCTCGTGTATCTGTGTCATAAGTCTCGTGTATCTTTGTCTTAAGTCTCGTGTATCTGTGTCATAAATCTCGTGTATCTTTGTCGTAAGTCTCGTAAATCTTTGTCGTAAGTCTCGTGTGTCTTTGTCGTAAGTATCGAGTATCTTTGTCGTAAGTCTCGTGAATCTTTGTCGTAAGTCTCGTGAATCTTTGTTGTAAATCTCGCGAATCTTTGTTGAAAGTCTCGTGTATCTTTGTCGTAAGTCTCGTGTATCTGTGTCGTAAGTCTCGTGTATCTGTGTCGTAAGTCTCATGTATCTGTGTCGTAAGTCTCGTGTATCTTTGTCGTAAGTCTCGTGTATCTTTGTCGTAAGTCTCGTGTATCTTTGTCGTAAGTCTCGTGTATCTTTGTCTTAAGTCTCGAGTATCTTTGTCGTAAGTCTCGTGTATATTTGTCGTAAGTCTCGTGTATAATTGTCGTAAGTCTCGTGTATCATTAAGTCTCGAGTATCATTTAGTCTCGTGTATCTTTGTCTTAAGTCTCGAGTATCTTTGTCGTAAGTCTCGTGTATCATTAAGTCTCGTGTATCTTTGTTGTAAGTCTCGTGTTTCTTTGTCGTAAGTCTCGTGAATCATTAAGTCTCGTGTATCTTTGTCGTAAGTCTCGTGTATCATTGTCGTAAGTCTTGTGTATCATTAAGTCTCGTGTATCTTTGTCGTAAGTCTTGTGTATCTTTGTTGTAAGTCTCGTGTGTCATTACGTCTCGTGTATCTTTGTCGTAAGTCTCGTGAATCATTAAGTCTCGTGAATCTGTGTCGTAAGTCTCGTGTATCATTAAGTCTCGTGTATCATTAAGTCTCGTGTATCTTTGTCGTAAGTCTCGTGAATCTTTGTCGTAAGTCTCGTGAATCTTGGTCGTAAGTCTTGTGTATCTTTGTCGTCAGTCTCGTGTATCTTTGTCGTAAGTCTTGTGTATCTTTGTCGTAAGTCTTGTGTATCTTTGCCGTAAGTCTCGTGTATCTTTGTCGTAAGTCTCGTGAATCATTAAGTCTCGTGTATCTTTGTCGTAAGTCTCGTGTGTCTTTGTCGTAAGTCTCGTGTATCTTTGTCGTAAGTCTCGTGTATCTTTGTCGTAAGTCTTGTGTATCTTTGTCGTAAGTCTCGTGTATCTTTGTCGTAAGTCTCGTGTATCTTTGTCGTAAGTCTCGTGAATCTTTGTCGTAAGTCTTGTGTATCTTTGTCGTAAGTCTCGTGTATCTTTGTCGTAAATCTCGTGAATCTTTGTCGTAAATCTTGTGTATCTTTGTCGTAAGTCTAGTGTATCATTAAGTCTCGTGTATCTTTGTCTTAAGTCTCGTGTATCATTAAGTCTCGTGAATCTTTGTCTTAAGTCTCGAGTATCTTTGTCGTAAGTCTTGTGTATCTTTGTCGTAAGTCTCGTGTATCATTAAGTCTCGTGTATCATTTAGTCTCGTGTTTCTTTGTCGTAAGTCTCGTGAATCTTTGTCTTAAGTCTCGTGTATCTTTGTCGTAAGTCTCGTGTATCATTAAGTCTCGTGTATCATTTAGTCTCGTGTATCTTTGTCGTAAGTCTTGTGTATCTTTGTCGTAAGTCTCGTGTATCATTAAGTCTCGTGTATCTTTGTGGTAAGTCTCGTGTTTCTTTGTCGTAAGTCTCGTGAATCATTAAGTCTCGTGTATCTTTGTCGTAAGTCTCGTGAATCATTAAGTCTCGTGTATCTATGTCGTAAGTCTCGTGTATCATTAAGTCTCGTGTATCATTGTCGAAAGTCTTGTATATCTTTGTTGTAAGTCTCGTGTATCATTAAGTCTCGTGTATCTTTTGTCGTGAGTCTCGTGAATCATTAAGTCTCGTGTATCATTGTCGTAAGTCTTGTGTATCTTTGTTGCAAGTCTCGTGAATCATTAAGTCTCGTGTATCTGTGTCGTAAGTCTCGTGTATCATTAAGTCTCGTGTATAATTGTCGTAAGTCTTGTGTATCTTTGTTGTAAGTCTCGTGTATCATTAAGTCTCGTGTATCATTAAGTCTCGTGAATCTTTGTCTTAAGTCTCGTGAATCTTTGTCGTAAGTCTTGTGTATCTTTGTCGTAAGTCTCGTGTATCTTTGTCGTAAGTCTCGTGAATCTTTGTCGTAAGTCTTGTGTATCTTTGTCGTCAGTCTCGTGTATCTTTGTCGCAAGTCTCGTGAATCATTAAGTCTCGTGTATCATTAAGTCTCGTGTATCTTTGTCTTAAGTCTCGTGTATCATTAAGTCTCGTGAATCTTTGTCTTAAGTCTCGTGAATCTTTGTCGTAAGTCTTGTGTATCTTTGTCGTCAGTCTCGTGTATCTTTGTCGTAAGTCTCGTGTACCATTAAGTCTCGTGAATCTTTGTCGTAAGTCTTGTGTATCTTTGTCGTAAGTCTTGTCTATCTTTGCCGTAAGTCTCGTGTATCTTTGTCGTAAGTCTCGTGAATCATTAAGTCTCGTGTATCTTTGTCGTAGGTCTTCGTGTGTCTTTGTCTTAAGTCTCGTGTATCTTTGTCGTAAGTCTCGTGTGTCTTTGTCGTAAGTCTCGTGTATCTTTGTCGTAAGTCTCGTGTATCTTTGTCGTAAGTCTCGTGTATCTTTGTCGTAAGTCTCGTGAATCTTTGTCGTAAGTCTTGTGTATCTTTGTCGTAAGTCTTGTGTATCTTTGTCGTAAGTCTCGTGTATCTTTGTCTTAAGTCTCGTGTATCTTTGTCGTAAGTCTCGTGTATCATTAAGTCTCGTGTATCATTTAGTCTCGTGTATCTTTGTCGTAAGTCTTGTGTATTTTTGTCGTAAGTCTCGTGTATCTTTGTCGTAAGTCTCGTGTATCTTTGTCGTAAGTCTCGTGAATCTTTGTCGTAAGTCTTGTGTATCTTTGTCGTAAGTCTCGTGTATCTTTGTCGTAAATCTCGTGAATCTTTGTCGTAAGTCTTGTGTATCTTTGTCGTAAGTCTCGTGTATCTTTGTCGTAAGTCTAATGTATCTTTGTCGTAAGTCTAGTGTATCATTAAGTCTCGTGTATCTTTGTCTTAAGTCTCGTGTATCATTAAGTCTCGTGAATCTTTGTCTTAAGTCTCGAGTATCTTTGTCGTAAGTCTTGTGTATCTTTGACGTAAGTCTCGTGTATCATTAAGTCTCGTGTATCATTTAGTCTCGTGTATCTTTGTCGTAAGTCTCGTGTATCATTAAGTCTCGTGTATCATTTAGTCTCGTGTATCTTTGTCGTAAGTCTTGTGTATCTTTGTCGTAAGTCTCTTGTATCATTAAGTCTCGTGTATCTTTGTGGTAAGTCTCGTGTTTCTTTGTCGTAAGTCTCGTGAATCATTAAGTCTCGTGTATCTTTGTCGTAAGTCTCGTGAATCATTAAGTCTCGTGTATCTATGTCGTAAGTCTCGTGTATCATTAAGTCTCGTGTATCATTGTCGAAAGTCTTGTATATCTTTGTTGTAAGTCTCGTGTATCATTAAGTCTCGTGTATCTTTTGTCGTGAGTCTCGTGAATCATTAAGTCTCGTGTATCATTGTCGTAAGTCTTGTGTATCTTTGTTGCAAGTCTCGTGAATCATTAAGTCTCGTGCATCTTTGTCGTAAGTCTCGTGTATCATTAAGTCTCGTGTATAATTGTCGTAAGTCTTGTGTATCTTTGTTGTAAGTCTCGTGTATCATTAAGTCTCGTGTATCATTAAGTCTCGTGAATCTTTGTCGTAAGTCTCGTGAATCTTTGTCGTAAGTCTTGTGTATCTTTGTCGTCAGTCTCGTGTATCTTTGTCGCAAGTCTCGTGTATTATTAAGTCTCGTGTATCATTAAGTCTCGTGTATCTTTGTCTTAAGTCTCGTGTATCATTAAGTCTCGTGAATCTTTGTCTTAAGTCTCGTGAATCTTTGTCGTAAGTCTCGTGAATCTTTGTCGTAAGTCTTGTGTATCTTTGTCGTCAGTCTCGTGTATCTTTGTCGTAAGTCTCGTGTACCATTAAGTCTCGTGAATCTTTGTCGTAAGTCTTGTGTATCTTTGTCGTAAGTCTTGTCTATCTTTGCCGTAAGTCTCGTGTATCTTTGTCGTAAGTCTCGTGAATCATTAAGTCTCGTGTATCTTTGTAGTAGGTCTTCGTGTGTCTTTGTCTTAAGTCTCGTGTATCTTTGTCGTAAGTCTCGTGTGTCTTTGTTGTAAGTCTCGTGTATCTTTGTCGTATGTCTCGTGTATCTTTGTCGTAAGTCTCGTGTATCTTTGTCGTAAGTCTCGTGAATCTTTGTCGTAAGTCTTGTGTATCTTTGTCGTAAGTCTTGTGTATCTTTGTCGTAAGTCTCGTGTATCTTTGTCTTAAGTCTCGTGTATCTTTGTCGTAAGTCTCGTGTATCATTAAGTCTCGTGTATCATTTAGTCTCGTGTATCTTTGTCGTAAGTCTTGTGTATCTTTGTCGTAAGTCTCGTGTATCATTAAGTCTAGTGTATCTTTGTGGTAAGTCTCGTGTTTCTTTGTCGTAAGTCTCGTGAATCATTAAGTCTCGTGTATCTTTGTCGTAAGTCTCGTGTATCATTAAGTCTCGTGTATCATTAAGTCTCGTGTATCATTGTCGAAAGTCTTGTATATCTTTGTTGTAAGTCTCGTGTATCATTAAGTCTCGTGTATCTTTTGTCGTGAGTCTCGTGAATCATTAAGTCTCGTGTATCATTGTCGTAAGTCTTGTGTATCTTTGTTGCAAGTCTCGTGAATCATTAAGTCTCGTGTATCTGTGTCGTAAGTCTCGTGTATCATTAAGTCTCGTGTATCATTGTCGTAAGTCTTGTGTATCTTTGTTGTAAGTCTCGTGTATCATTAAGTCTCGTGTATCATTAAGTCTCGTGAATCTTTGTCTTAAGTCTCGTGAATCTTTGTCGTAAGTCTTGTGTATCTTTGTCGTAAGTCTCGTGTATCTTTGTCGTAAGTCTCGTGAATCTTTGTCGTAAGTCTTGTGTATCTTTGTCGTTAGTCTCGTGTATCTTTGTCGCAAGTCTCGTGTATCATTAAGTCTCGTGTATCATTAAGTCTCGTGTATCTTTGTCTTAAGTCTCGTGTATCATTAAGTCTCGTGAATCTTTGTCTTAAGTCTCGTGAATCTTTGTCGTAAGTCTCGTGAATCTTTGTCGTAAGTCTTGTGTATCTTTGTCGTCAGTCTCGTGTATCTTTGTCGTAAGTCTCGTGTACCATTAAGTCTCGTGAATCTTTGTTGTAAGTCTTGTGTATCTTTGTCGTAAGTCTTGTGTATCTTTGCCGTAAGTCTCGTGTATCTTTGTCGTAAGTCTCGTGAATTATTAAGTCTCGTGTATCTTTGTCGTAGGTCTTCGTGTGTCTTTGTCTTAAGTCTCGTGTATCTTTGTCGTAAGTCTCGTGTGTCTTTGTCGTAAGTCTCGTGTATCTTTGTCGTAAGTCTCGTGTATCTTTGCCGTAAGTCTCGTGTATCTTTGTCGTAAGTCTCGTGAATCTTTGTCGTAAGTCTTGTGTATCTTTGTCGTAAGTCTTGTGTATCTTTGTCGTAAGTCTCGTGTATCTTTGTTGTAAGTCTCGTGTTTCTTTGTCGTAAGTCTCGTGAATCATTAAGTCTCGTGTATCTTTGTCGTAAGTCTCGTGTATCATTGTCGTAAGTCTTGTGTATCATTAAGTCTCGTGTATCTTTGTCGTAAGTCTTGTGTATCTTTGTTGTATGTCTCGTGTGTCATTAAGTCTCGTGTATCTTTGTCGTAAGTCTCGTGAATCATTAAGTCTCGTGAATCTGTGTCGTAAGTCTCGTGTATCATTAAGTCTCGTGTATCATTAAGTCTCGTGTATCTTTGTCGTAAGTCTCGTGAATCTTTGTAGTAAGTCTCGTGAATCTTGGTCGTAAGTCTCGTGAATCTTTGTCGTCAGTCTCGTGTATTTTTGTCGTAAGTCTCGTGTATCATTAAGTCTCGTGTATCATTAAATCTCGTGTATCATTAAGTCTCGTGTATTTTTGTCGTAAGTCTCGTGAATCTTTGTCGTAAGTCTCGTGAATCTTTGTCGTAAGTCTCGTGAATCTTTGTCGTCAGTCTCGTGTATCTTTGTCGTAAGTCTCGTGTATCATTAAGTCTCGTGTATCTTTGTCTTAAGTCTCGTGTATCATTAAGTCTCGTGAATCTTTGTCTTAAGTCTCGTGAATCTTTGTCGTAAGTCTTGTGTATCTTTGTCGTAAGTCTCTTGTATCTTTGTCGTAAGTCTCGTGAATCTTTGTCGTAAGTCTTGTGTATCTTTGTCGTCAGTCTCGTGTATCTTTGTCGTAAGTCTTGTGTATCTTTGTCGTAAGTCTTGTGTATCTTTGCCGTAAGTCTCGTGTATCTTTGTCGTACGTCTCGTGAATCATTAAGTCTCGTGTATCTTTGTCGTAAGTCTCGTGTGTCTTTGTCGTAAGTCTCGTGTATCTTTGTCGTAAGTCTCGTGTATCTTTGTCGTAAGTCTTGTGTATCTTTGTCTTAAGTCTCGTGTATCTTTGTCGTAAGTCTCGTGTATCTTTGTCGTAAGTCTCGTGAATCTTTGTCGTAAGTCTTGTGTATCTTTGTCGTAAGTCTCGTGTATCTTTGTCGTAAATCTCGTGAATCTTTGTCGTAAGTCTTGTGTATCTTTGTCGTAAGTCTCGTGTATCTTTGTCGTAAGTCTAATGTATCTTTGTCGTAAGTCTCGTGTATCATTAAGTCTCGTGTATCTTTGTCGTAAGTCTCGTGTATCATTAAGTCTCGTGTATCATTTAGTCTCGTGTATCTTTGTCGTAAGTCTCGTGAATCTTTGTCTTAAGTCTCGTGTATCTTTGTCGTTAGTCTCGTGTATCATTAAGTCTCGTGTATCATTTAGTCTCGTGTATCTTTGTCGTAAGTCTTGTGTATCTTTGTCGTAAGTCTCGTTTATCATTAAGTCTCGTGTATCTTTGTCGTAAGTCTCGTGAATCATTAAGTCTCGTGTATCTTTTGTCGTGAGTCTCGTGAATCATTAAGTCTCGTGTATCATTGTCGTAAGTCTTGTGTATCTTTGTTGCAAGTCTCGTGAATCATTAAGTCTCGTGTATCTGTGTCGTAAGTCTCGTGTATCATTAAGTCTCGTGTATCATTGTCGTAAGTCTTGTGTATCTTTGTTGTAAGTCTCGTGTATCATTAAGTCTCGTGAATCTTTGTCTTAAGTCTCGTGAATCTTTGTCGTAAGTCTTGTGTATCTTTGTCGTCAGTCTCGTGTATCTTTGTCGTAAGTCTCGTGAATCTTTGTCGTAAGTCTTGTGTATCTTTGTCGTCAGTCTCGTGTATCTTTGTCGTAAGTCTCGTGTATCATTAAGTCTCGTGTATCATTAAGTCTCGTGTATCTTTGTCTTAAGTCTCGTGTATCATTAAGTCTCGTGAATCTTTGTCTTAAGTCTCGTGAATCTTTGTCGTAAGTCTCGTGAATCTTTGTCGTAAGTCTTGTGTATCTTTGTCGTCAGTCTCGTGTATCTTTGTCGTAGGTCTCGTGTACCATTAAGTCTCGTGAATCTTTGTCGTAAGTCTTGTGTATCTTTGTCGTAATTCTTGTGTATCTTTGCCGTACGTCTCGTGTATCTTTGTCGTAACTCTCGTGAATCATTAAGTCTCGTGTATCTTTGTCGTAGGTCTCGTGTGTCTTTGTCGTAAGTCTCGTGTATCTTTGTCGTAAGTCTCGTGTATCTTTGTCGTAAGTCTCGTGTATCTTTGTCGTAAGTCTCGTGAATCTTTGTCGTAAGTCTTGTGTATCTTTGTCGTACGTCTCGTGTATCTTTGTCGTAAGTCTCGTGTATCATTAAGTCTCGTGAATCTTTGTCGTAAGTCTCGTGTATCTTTGTCGTAAGTCTCGTGTATCTTTGCCGTAAGTCTCGTGTATCTTTGTCGTAAGTCTCGTGTATCTTTGTCGTAAGTCTCGTGTGTCTTTGTCGTAAGTCTTGTGTATCTTTGTCGTAAGTCTCGTGTACCATTAAGTCTCGTGAATCTTTGTCGTAAGTCGTGTGTATCTTTGTCGTAAGTCTCGTGTATCTTTGTCGTAAGTCTCGTGTATCTTTGTCGTAAGTCTCGTGTGTCTTTGTCGTAAGTCTCGCGTATCTTTGTCGTAAGTCTCGTGTATCTTTGTCGTAAGTCTCGTGAATCTTTGTCGTAAGTCTTGTGTATCGTTGTCGTAAGTCTTGTGTATCTTTGTCGTAAGTCTCGTGTATCTTTGTCGTAAGTCTCGTGAATCATTAAGTCTCGTGTATCATTAAGTCTCGTGAATCTTTGTCGTAAGTCTTGTGTATCTTTGTCGTACGTCTCGTGTATCTTTGTCGTAAGTCTCGTGTATCATTAAGTCTCGTGAATCTTTGTCGTAAGTCTCGTGTATCTTTGTCGTAAGTCTCGTGTATCTTTGCCGTAAGTCTCGTGTATCTTTGTCGTAAGTCTCGTGTATCTTTGTCGTAAGTCTCGTGTGTCTTTGTCGTAAGTCTTGTGTATCTTTGTCGTAAGTCTCGTGTACCATTAAGTCTCGTGAATCTTTGTCGTAAGTCTTGTGTATCTTTGTCGTAAGTCTCGTGTATCTTTGTCGTAAGTCTCGTGTATCTTTGTCGTAAGTCTCGTGTGTCTTTGTCGTAAGTCTCGCGTATCTTTGTCGTAAGTCTCGTGTATCTTTGTCGTAAGTCTCGTGAATCTTTGTCGTAAGTCTTGTGTATCGTTGTCGTAAGTCTTGTGTATCTTTGTTGCAAGTCTCGTGAATCATTAAGTCTCGTGTATCTGTGTCGTAAGTCTCGTGTATCATTAAGTCTCGTGTATCATTGTCGTAAGTCTTGTGTATCTTTGTTGTAAGTCTCGTGTATCATTAAGTCTCGTGAATCTTTGTCTTAAGTCTCGTGAATCTTTGTCGTAAGTCTTGTGTATCTTTGTCGTCAGTCTCGTGTATCTTTGTCGTAAGTCTCGTGAATCTTTGTCGTAAGTCTTGTGTATCTTTGTCGTCAGTCTCGTGTATCTTTGTCGTAAGTCTCGTGTATCATTAAGTCTCGTGTATCATTAAGTCTCGTGTATCTTTGTCTTAAGTCTCGTGTATCATTAAGTCTCGTGAATCTTTGTCTTAAGTCTCGTGAATCTTTGTCGTAAGTCTCGTGAATCTTTGTCGTAAGTCTTGTGTATCTTTGTCGTCAGTCTCGTGTATCTTTGTCGTAGGTCTCGTGTACCATTAAGTCTCGTGAATCTTTGTCGTAAGTCTTGTGTATCTTTGTCGTAATTCTTGTGTATCTTTGCCGTACGTCTCGTGTATCTTTGTCGTAACTCTCGTGAATCATTAAGTCTCGTGTATCTTTGTCGTAGGTCTCGTGTGTCTTTGTCGTAAGTCTCGTGTATCTTTGTCGTAAGTCTCGTGTATCTTTGTCGTAAGTCTCGTGTATCTTTGTCGTAAGTCTCGTGAATCTTTGTCGTAAGTCTTGTGTATCTTTGTCGTACGTCTCGTGTATCTTTGTCGTAAGTCTCGTGTATCATTAAGTCTCGTGAATCTTTGTCGTAAGTCTCGTGTATCTTTGTCGTAAGTCTCGTGTATCTTTGCCGTAAGTCTCGTGTATCTTTGTCGTAAGTCTCGTGTATCTTTGTCGTAAGTCTCGTGTGTCTTTGTCGTAAGTCTTGTGTATCTTTGTCGTAAGTCTCGTGTACCATTAAGTCTCGTGAATCTTTGTCGTAAGTCTTGTGTATCTTTGTCGTAAGTCTCGTGTATCTTTGTCGTAAGTCTCGTGTATCTTTGTCGTAAGTCTCGTGTGTCTTTGTCGTAAGTCTCGCGTATCTTTGTCGTAAGTCTCGTGTATCTTTGTCGTAAGTCTCGTGAATCTTTGTCGTAAGTCTTGTGTATCGTTGTCGTAAGTCTTGTGTATCTTTGTCGTAAGTCTCGTGTATCTTTGTCGTAAGTCTCGTGAATCATTAAGTCTCGTGTATCATTAAGTCTCGTGAATCTTTGTCGTAAGTCTTGTGTATCTTTGTCGTACGTCTCGTGTATCTTTGTCGTAAGTCTCGTGTATCATTAAGTCTCGTGAATCTTTGTCGTAAGTCTCGTGTATCTTTGTCGTAAGTCTCGTGTATCTTTGCCGTAAGTCTCGTGTATCTTTGTCGTAAGTCTCGTGTATCTTTGTCGTAAGTCTCGTGTGTCTTTGTCGTAAGTCTTGTGTATCTTTGTCGTAAGTCTCGTGTACCATTAAGTCTCGTGAATCTTTGTCGTAAGTCTTGTGTATCTTTGTCGTAAGTCTCGTGTATCTTTGTCGTAAGTCTCGTGTATCTTTGTCGTAAGTCTCGTGTGTCTTTGTCGTAAGTCTCGCGTATCTTTGTCGTAAGTCTCGTGTATCTTTGTCGTAAGTCTCGTGAATCTTTGTCGTAAGTCTTGTGTATCGTTGTCGTAAGTCTTGTGTATCTTTGTCGTAAGTCTCGTGTATCTTTGTCGTAAGTCTCGTGAATCATTAAGTCTCGTGTATCATTAAGTCTCGTGAATCTTTGTCGTAAGTCTCGTGTATCATTAAGTCTCGTGAATCTTTGTCATAATTCTCGTGTACCTTTGTCGTAAGTCTCGTGAATCTTTGTTTTTGTGGGGCATGCACACATACATGCGGGCACCCTTCACACACACACAGAGACACACACATACACACACAGAGAGAGACACACACACACACAGACACCCATTCACACATTCACACATACTCATAAACATGTACACCCTAATACCCCACGGTGACTGGAAATCTGCGAACGAAAAAGTGAGCAAGAGTATTTTTTGTTTTTCTTAAATAGAGCATTTGTAGATATCGAGAAATAATAATTACATGCACATTGTAACATACTAAAACAGTTTTCCGCGAAATATGAAAACAATTAAAATGTATTAGAATCTAGTTTTTTTTGTATTTGCGCATTTTTCTTTTTCGCAGTTGTCGCTTGCGTAGTTTTCTGATTGCGCATTTTTATGGGAACCTTTCCACACATACACACACACAGACCCATTCACACAGACTCTCACACATGCTCGAATATGCAACAACACACCAACGCACGCAAACTACAAAATCACACAAAGAAACAGCTACACAAAATCAGTCCTTCATGTACTGACTTTCTTTTTTGATCCGAAGCTAATGGAGACATCAATATCGCAAGTGCCCTGGACTATGAGAACGTGGCCTTGAGACAGACTGACCTTCAGATCCAGGCCACGGATGGTTACTGTCCGTCACCCAAATACTCCCTGCGGCTACAGGTAAGGTCACTTGTAACTAGCATACCGGCCAGGTCATTGTAGCTCAATCAGCTGTTAGGTCATTGTACCTATACTAATAGTACTGCCACTGTATTTTGGCTACATTTGACAGTACTAAGGATACAGTAATACAATGTACTGATAAAAGAAGCTAAATATTCTGCATCAAAAATATATGCTGTTTAAAATCAAGCATTAGATAGCACATTTTTCCTAATCCTTAGTATGCTATAGGTTACACATCAATTCGGAAGGGGTTCGGTGGAAGTGGTAAGTGAATGGGCCGCGTGGATAAACTCGTACTAGATCTACTCTTTTAACAATCGGCGTCTACTTCCTCAATAATATCTCATGTCTATTTCTTTCTCCAACCCTTTCTGCCTTTCCCACCGCCCCCCCCCCCCTTTCCAACTATACCTCTACTTATACTCACAGAGGCTTCTAGTTTAAATATGTATTTGTATATATACATATATATATATATATATATATATATATATATATATATATATATATATATATATATATATATATATATATATATATATATATATATATATATATATATATATATATTATGTAACCATAATTAGGGGTTAACCCCCCCCCCCACCCCCAGTCTTCTGTGTCGATGTCTTACCTTATTATGTGATACACATGTGATACACTCTGTGTACTAAACGATGTCTTGTGTATATGAACAATGGCTAACAGCCATTGTTCATATACATACATATGTTCATACATACATATGATCTCGTCATACTAAAGTCATACAAACTCTATTGTCACGGTTATCATGTGGTATATTATCTATTAAAATAATAATATCCACCATTCGTCTTGCAGGTAACCGACGTCAATGAGCCTCCAACTATCTCACCTGTAACAAGCAGTATTCAAATATGCGAGGGACAGGTCAGTTTGAAATGACATTTTTAAATGTCATAAGTGATGTCATATGTGTATGGTCATGTCATCTTATGAATGTGAACACTGTGTCGTTACTGTTCATCTTTTAAAACTGTAACTATTCCATATAATGTTATATCCGAAGTGAACACTGCATGTTATTAAAATAGCATAATTGCAAACGCTCTTTACCAATTGTTTTTACAGACATTCTTTAGAGTTTTTCATAGAAGATATAACTAATATCTAATAAAAAGATTGCTTAACTGTATGTAACAAGTTCATAACGCCGTGGGCTAACACCCTTAAATACCACCAATACATATAACCAAAATGATTACATATAATCATTATATATAACTCTAATATTTAAAAAATAAATAAAAATGAACATTCTTTATACCAATACATATAACCGCATCATACAATCATTGCAAATAATCAATTCACATAACAATTGCATTCATGCTATAAATATGAACAGTGCATATCACTATCATTATAAAACAATTACATATAGCCTTTACATATTACTATTATATGGCATCATTTCTATTTTACAAACCACTATTAACTTAACTCATTAATTATAACACCATCACATGTCATCCTTACATACAAGCATTACATATCACGGTTACATACCAACATTACATATCACTGTTACATACCAACATTACATATCACGCTTACATCTCCTACACAGAGAACATTCAGCCCAGGCTACAAGGTCATTGACCCCGACACCCCGGACACCCAGAGGTGGTATTTCGACAAAACCCACTCCGACCCCAACGGCTACTTCAGCATCGACAGCACGAACGGCGACCTCACAACCCTCCTCGATTATAACGTGGACAACCCGAACCCCATGCCAACCACTCACACCTTTAAAGTTGTGGTAAGTAACACAACCCTATTGGTTGGAATATTACACCCCCCACGCCCGTAGGTTTGATAGTTTTCCTTGGCTTAAGTCAAGAAGACGAGTCCAAGTCGACTCAGTTTTAATGGGTACCTAACTCAGGTGTAAAAAGTGTCTAGACCACTTAATCTTTGACCATGCCAAGGTCAAGAAAGAGATAAACAGAACATGATTACATCAATATTTATTTACCCAGTTAAGCATCCTTTAAAGGATATGACGTAATCATCATTGATGTGAAATATGGTTATAGAAGTTAAGTACATATTATACGATTTATTAACATTAATGTTATTCGTAAAGACAAAAAATAGTTGAAGGTCTTATTGTAAGAAAAAAAAAATACACGTTAAATCAACGACGCAAATTTTAATAAATAAGCTAATTCAATAAATAGATCAATATATATATATATATATATATATATATATATATATATATATATATATATATATATATATTCATATATGTATACTATATGCAGGTTGCTGACAAGGGCGGGTTGACGGCCACAGCGACAGTATCAGCAACATTTGTAGACTGTAATGACAACCCGCCGGTTTTTGTACAACCCGATTATGTGGCTAGTGCCACAGAGTGTACGGCAGCAGGTCAGTATGTGTGTGTGTGTGTGTGTGTGTGTATGTGTGTTAGTAGGGGTTGCAGTGGGGACTAGTTGTGTAGGAATTAGGATCAGTGGCTTAGGATTGTGTGAGGTCAATTCAGGACGTATGATTTGTGTATTGAGTGTGAGGGTGTTAATAAGGGTTTTTTCTTTTGTAGATTTTATTTTTATTAAGCTGAATGTGATTAGTGAGAAGAGTGGGGTAAACTGATTTCTCCGTGTTTATATGTTTGGATCAGTTTTGTGAGTTTTTGTGAATGGGGGATGTAATGTTTTGAGTGTGCTTTTGTATGCCTTTCATGTTTAGCGAAATATATGGATTAGGGCCATATTACCCAATAAACAAGACCGACAGATTCTATGCCCTGCTGACCGGCAGACCCAATAACCTACTGAACAACATACTCAATGACCTGATGACGGTAGACTCAATGACCTGCTGACCGGCAGACTTAATGACCTACTAACCAACATACTCAATGACCTACTGACCAGCAGACCTAATGACCTACAGACCGACACACTCAATGACCTACCGACCGGCAGAATCATGAACTGCTGACCGGCAGACCCATGACCTGCTGACCGGCACACTCAATGAGTGGCATACTCAATGACTTACTGACCGGCATACTCAATGACCTGCTGACCTTATCATCTATCTTACTCCCAGGTACCAAACTGATCACAATAACCGCCACGGATAAAGATTCGTCACGTGAACAGAACAACGTCATCTACTACCAGTGAGTCATTCTATGACCAGTTTTGTAATCACTATCTAAAGATCACATACTATAGCTGACCTTTTGAAAATGGGGTACAAACAAACTACTTCCTTTTAAAATCTTGAAGTGAAAAGGCAGTACAATTTTAATTTAAAAACTTACACTTTAGAAATATAATCGGAATCAAAATTCGTCATACTAATGTGTTTTTAATGAACATGCTCAGTAGGCTATGTAATTTTAAAAGAAAAGTTTAAACTAGTTAGACTAGTTTATTTACTATCCATAACCTTCTTTAACCCCCCTCAAGTCACTTCGTCTATTTATTTTCCAAATTCCATTAACATTCGTTACAGGATTCAATTTTTAAATTTTACTTCAAGGGACGTAATCATTTTAAATATTGACAGAGTCATAGTTATTTCCCTTTAAAAATATAATATTCACGAGTAGATTGAATTGTGTACGTATGTTTTATCCCCAGGGGTTCGGGTGGGTCCGTGTACGTGGGTACTGGGGGTGAGGTCATTGTGGGTCAGGCAATGCCTGCAGGGACCGTGGTCACGTTTGAGGCCTACGCTTTTGATAAAGGACAGACGCCTGGACCTTTAAGGAGCGTCAACCCTGCAGTGATAAGTGTTCGGTTTACGGTAAGCCTTTTGTTAGTTGTTTTAAATAAAATATCTAGTTTACGACAAGTCATTAGTATTAATTACAATGGAATAATGGTTACCACATAAACATGAGTTTTACATTAAACCTAAGATTTCTAACAATGAATTCTTTGCAAACCTTCGCAATTACTAAAGTATTACAGTAACCTTTACACGCATATTTAGACGTGAGGACTTTTTAATAAAGAAAAAACTGTTAGTATTTAATATTACTATTTACGTGTTTTTTTTTCTTTTTTACTACATTAAATGTCTGTTAAACTAAAAAAAAAAAAACAACAACAAAAAACATGACTTTTACATTTACAACTATTTAAAAAAGTGTCCAATAATATGTGCTTAATATTTATTTGATGTCAATAATAAATGAACTTATCACTTTATAAAGCTTTAACTAACCATTATTTAAATGATGATTTAACAACAGCTAAACCTCGGTTAAGATTGATCTAAACATGGTAAAACAATAGCTAAACACTAGCTAAACAATGGTTCATTATAAGGCTAATCAATCATTTTAATATAAGGTGAACAATGGTTTAAAATGGCTACAAATGGCTGCATTATGCGAACAGCTCAAAAATAAAATGCATTGCATGTCTCAAGTCGTGAAAACAGTCGCCTTCAAGCAGCTATTATGATATACATAATCAGTTCTTATAATGCTCACAACTAGAAGCGTTTTAATTTTTTTTTTTTAGTTTTAATTAAACTAGACTAAACTTATGGTATATACTAATCAATCGCCATTTTTCAACAAACAGCCCTGTCCGACCACACAACCACCGGTGGTAGTGCCCACGACAGCCGCACCAGCGACGACAACCTCCACAACTACCACCACCACAACAGCCAAGACAAAAGTGGTAAGTGAATCTTCTTCTTCTTCTTCTTCGTTCTTAATTATTAGTGTTAAAGGGGATCGAGATTTTTCGGCCAGTGGGTTTGAACTCGAGACTTTGTTCGAATTTATCAACCATGAGCTTTTTGCCGACTCGACCACGCCTCCAACACAATTAAGCGTTACGTGTCAACTGGTTATGCGCCATTGAGGCCATTGACTACGATTTCAGCCTGCTTTTCTTTATGGATTTGCTTCCATTGCTTTTGTCCAACCAAGAACAACTACAAGGCAGCAGTTGTTTAATTTTGGAGTTGTCTCTCCTAGAAGAGTGGCTGTCCCCAGCTAACGAGCCTCATCTGCTCGAGGGTTCGAACTAGAGACTTTTCAGTTTAGCAACCATGAGCTTTACCGACTCGACCACGCTCTACCGCTGAGCCATATACTTTTTTACCCACGAGGGAAAAACAGAGATAAGAAATCGTGGCTTAAAATAAAGTTCTGATTCGATTCATTACCAATTGACAAGCTAAATACAGTCATATTTATTAACCCCTCCTGTAAATCATAAGAACAGATACAAATATACACGTTACGTATTTTATAGATTTTAACTTAATGTTATCCCAGCATAGTTTCTTTCAGGCATTTATTTTGGGATCACATCGACCTCCCCTCACACACACACACACTCTAACCCGGAAGAAAAAAAAAAGAAAATATATATTGCAAAAAGCGTCTGTCCTCCTTCTACCGAAGGTATTTAATGTTTCCAAAAGTTTTAAAGAAACTTAGCCAAAGTCTTGTATGTGTATGTATAGTATAGCTGCTGGTTTTATACTTCTAGTAATTGCGTCTATTGCTAAAAACTAAAGACTTAGTGCCTCTACACACCCCATTCCACCTTTCAACATTATCTCTATACAATTAATTTACCCTTGGTGTTAAAGAGTTGTATAATTTATGGGTAGATAAAGTTATAATTTAAATGGAAGTTGTATCCGAGCATCATAATCTGTCATTCTGTTTTCACCAGGATTCGAACCTGCCCTGGATCATCATAGCAGCCCTGCTAGGTGCGGCCATGCTGGGTCTACTGGCCTGTATGTTGTGGCGCTACGGCCACCTCTGTCTGCACGCTTGTAAAAATTTCAACTGTGAAAAGAAATGTTGTAGGCCCAGGCCTAGGAGGTGAGTACCTACATCAGTCACGTGGTACTATGTTGGGTCGTTTGTTTTAGAGTCCTTCGTCGTATGCTTAGTTAAAACTCTCAGAACATTTGATCTCAACGAAACAACTCACATCAATTTTCACTGGCCACTTTGTCAAGTTTTCGTAAACAAAGTTCCTCTCAATAGTATTAAACATATGTTCCTCGGATTAAGACTGCAGTAATCTAACTTGATTGGCATACAGTATAAAATATTACGACTAAAACTGTACTTTTATCACATGTCAATAAACTACTCATTTGAAACAATTTATTTTACAAACTTTCCATCTCGACATATTCATGCTAGACACTCCTAAAGGCTGGTTAGTTTCAAGTTCGATAAATAGTGTAGTAGTAGAATTTGTATTTGTAATCCAAATCTTAAACAATTTTCTTTTTAATTTATCTGAAACCTTGTTGCATAAGTACCTTTTGCATCATTTTTGGTAAAAAAAAAGATTTAAAAGTTAATTCAAGGAGAAACATAACAAAGTCTTTGAATGTTTTGCTAGAAAATGTTGATGAAAATATGTTTTGATTATTTTTCCATAGAATCCTGACACCCAAGGTCGAAAGAAGGCAGCCAGTTAGGTCCCCCATTGAACTAGAACCCGAGTAAGTGGATATTAATGTATTAGGAACTGTCTTCTTCTTCACCGTGGGTCTACGCCGAGATTTTGTAGTAGCTATATTTTATTTGGTTTTTATTGGCGATCGATTTTCAACACGGTTTCATTTAGATTTATTGGTCTCTACAACTTGATACTTTGAATTATAATCAGGTTAAAATGTAGGCTTGAATTTCAACTATTCGGACTTATTATTCTTAATATTTTCAAAATGGATGTGTCTACACATATATTTTTAACCAAAAAGCTAAGTTAAATCTATACACATATTGTTAAACAAAAGCAAATGTAAGTCATTAGACATATTATTTTTAACCAAAACGTTAATGTAAGTCATTTGACATATTTTAACCAAAAAGCTAATTTAAGTCTATACACATATTATAACCAAAAAGCTAATTGTTTTTGTAATGTCACGTGTCTACAGAGAGAAGGAACCACCACCAAAAGGTCCCGGATTTTTGTTTGGGTTCTGGAAAGAACGTAAGTCAAGGCTATATTTTGCGTTATAGCTAGTGTAAAACTAGCGACCTGGGTTATATAAAAATGTTACTTATAATGTTTCTATGGGTGGTGGTGTTACTTACATAATTAAGAAATTTAGTGGTCATAATTAAACAATTTAAAACATATCTATCTATATATATAATTCTCTTCATGGAGACCATACGAGACACCAAGCAGCTTAGCCACCATCCTCATCCCCACATGTCAGGTGAGCTGTAGTTCACCCCGAATGTTTACAATCCTAGAGCCGGTTCGAAGAGTGACGGGTATTGGGGGCAGATAATATAGTTTTTAAACGATTTGAAACTAAGAGGAGATAATACGTTATGACTGATATTTTCATTGTCGTCTGTAAACGGCTGCTTTTACTGGGCGGTGTGGGGTGGGGTGGGGGTCGGGGTGGGGGAGGCTGGGAGGTGTCGAATTTACAAATTATGAATTGTCGATAAGTAGAAAATAAAACAACTAGATAGCGGCGTATGCTACGTCGCGAGTCCGCTCCTAATACTTAACTGAGGTGATTTATGTATTTATTTCCAATCACAAACCATATTTCTTTTTATAATCGGTAAAGACCCCCCCCCCCCCAATTTAATTTACTACAGGGTTCCCAGACGACGATTTCAAACAAGAGCCCCAGCGGAAGACCCTCCCCGCCCCCGGGGACATGGACGCCCACTACCCTCACACAATCGACGCCGTGGAGGACCCGCTGACGCCACAGGTTCCAGACACGGCGGCACCAAAGAAAAATTGCGTCATCATGTAGGAGGGTGGAGTAGAGTGGTCGAATATATCCTGATTGTGCCAAATTAATTAAAGATGATTTGTAAATCACATGATGTTTGTTGGGGGTTGGGAGTGTGGGCGGTATTTATCCTCAACACGTCAGATATGAACTGTTTTGATTGTTACCTGGTGTAAAAGAGATGGTTGTGTTCTATATATCGACATGTCCGAAAATATAAACAAAAATCTCTTGTTGTTTATATGTAAAATGAAGGTACGGGATAGAGTCACCTTTCCATGTTTGCATGTTAACTACAAATGCTTTACTCGACTGATACTATAGTACAACAATTCTGGCTAGGGGGGGGGGGGGGTGACACAATTTTAGAGCAGTTTAAATCCATGCTGGTATATAACTAATTTTTAAGTTGTCCAAGAAAATATATTACAGTATTTACGTTTCAATTTTTTTTTTTAAATAACGTATGCATACATTTATATTTTGTAAGTAAAGTTATTATAGTTTGGGGCTATTCTACTGGCAGAGTAATTAACTGTTCGCTAATGAGATAAGTCGGAGGTAAAATAATTAACGTCCTTTGATGCCCACGTGTCCTCGTCAACCAATGAAATGTCATCTCACGCCCTTGTACGAGTCACGTGAGAGATCAGTGACGTCTTCTGATGAGTCACCCGGTCAGAAATTTCTCGGCCATATTAGTTCACTTGGCTTTATCTTCGTTTGTCTCCCTTTAAAAATGACTATTTCCTGTTCAACGACCTCCAAAGGAGTGAAGGAACGTTTTATTGTTTGCAATAAATGCACGTGTATATAAAAACCAATATATTTTTATCAACTTAATAAGACATGGCATTGCATACATTTTACGTTTAGACAATTGAAAAAGTGTACACATAAAAAAGTAAGTTAAATAACATTATTGCAGAGGCGTATCAACCCTTCCCGGCGCCCGTTACAAACTTTCAATTTGGCGCCCCCCCCCCCCCCCCCCTCGGGAACAACCTTTCAATTTTCCATTTGCACCCCCACCCCTCCTTCGCTACGCATCTGCATTACTGTTTGAACGTTTTTAGTTTTGTAAATCTGATCTGTTTTCTTTATTTGTAAATGTGTATAAGTGATTAAAGAAAAAAAATGGTCTTTCGAAATCATATTATAGGTTTCACTTTTATCTCTGTTTAAAAAAATGTTACTGAATATTGGCTATTTACTGTTTTAAGTTTAAACGTGTATTACAAAAAAAAAAAATAACAAAAAAATAAATAAATAAATAAATAAATAAATAAATAAATAAATAAATAAATAAATAAACACTTAAAACACATGGTTTACACTCTCATCTTATAATATAATTCGATTATGCATAAATCGTTTAAATTTTGTGTGTGTAGGTAACGTTTAATGCAGCAACCATGAGCGCCTACACGTAAGTAAAGAATCCTCTTTAGACCTAACGATCCATTGGGCAGATGAAGTAGAGTTCATATGTTTATAAACCCCGGCATATAAAGTGAAAATGTGGTCAGCACTTTGCCCAACCGCCTTTACTTTCCCCAACGTAAGTAAGGTACACATTAGAGCTGAATCGACTCGTGGACGTTCTACTGACTTAGACCATTTTTTACTTAATAAATATTACTAGTGTCCTTTCTCGTGAGTGTTTACAATATACGCTCATCAAGTGATATAATTTTATTCAGCTATCCAATTAAGCTATTCATAATTCAACTAACTGGAATAGTGTAATTTCTTATTAAAGTTAGCTATATTATGTGTGGGTGTTGTCACCCCGTAGATTGTATAACCATGTGCAGTCCGCAGCCACGCCAACGCATTCTTAAGCAATTGCTCTAAATTTATCGGGAAGCGGTTAATTTAATTATCTCCCCTTCAAAGACTTGTGTGAAATAAAGTAAAGGGACGCAATTTAACACTTTGTGAGTATAATTAGCACAAATAATAATGGCATATTTTATTTTTTTAATGGGCATAGTTTTTTGTAACATATTTTTAAAATCATAATCAAAATAAAATTTTTTATAAAAGTTTGCAAAATGGTAACTTTTTATAAAAATCAAATTAAAATACTGGCTGTAATTTTAAGCAGGTAGACATTAGTTATTTGTCGAGAATAATTCGTAGTAGTAAGATAACACATCAAAATTATAATAACTCAACCTACATCAAATTATACCTCAAATTTTGAAACCCTTTTGTACAAGGGTGAGTGTTAAGATCAAAATTTTTATTCAAAAAATTGTTAAAATTTACATAAACCTAGAAATTTTCTCTTGTTGAACAAATAACGAAACTAGCATGCATATCCGAGTAAATAATAAACACTAAATCACAAAATATTTCAAACATTTACTTATACAATACGCATGTAAATGAAACTTTTAATAAAACAAAATGAAGCAAAACTTTAAACAGATAATCGAATAATTTAAAAGAAAATATTTATGTATGAAAATTATAAACTATCAGTGTACACAGTTTGTATAAAAATTAAAAACTATTTCGTATGATGGTTGTGGTTAAAGCGGGACGTGCGTAGAACGTTTTATTTAGAAGCAGCTAGAACTAAAGGCAATGAATTACCTCTCATTTTACACGTTACATTTCAAGACACACATGAAAGAGAGGACTGTGCTACAGTTTTTAACAGAAAAAAATATTCCTAAACATGATACGGACAGGACAAAAATTATAAATTACAGATCTCTATCTCTACTCAACAGTGATTATATTGACAAAAACTTAAGAAACTCGAACCTTTCATGTCTAAATTAATACATCCAGATCAGCAGTACAGCATACGAGTTAGAAGCATACAAAACCACATGCACTTAGGTGTCGTCCATAAATGACGTCCCACTCGTATGGGGGAAGGGGGGGGTCCGTAATTTTGTGACGGTGTGTGATGAGGGGGAGGGGGGGGGGGGGGGTTCAGATGGTGCGACGTCACACTTTTGCATTGTAACAACCCAATGTTAGAAAACGAGTTTTAGCCGTTATTTCGCGTTTCAGAAAACTGTTTTAATAAATTGTAATAGGAATTGATTAAAATACTCAATGTTGACAGAGTTAGACAAGATTTTGGAAAAATATCGATGTTTTAAGAAAAATTCATATGCAACAGTAGGAAGCTATAAACTAAAACAAGTAATTAAAAAAAAGTCTAGTGACAATTTTAGCGCAATTTCCTTGTGCTATCTAAAAATAGCTCTGTCGTAGCGTAAATCAAGAGCAGGGTTAGTAAAACCATTGGTTAGTTATTAAAACGTTTTTTATTAATTTTTTTTTCAGTATTTTACATGTTTTATTTACAATAGAGTAACATGACTAAAGAGTAAAAACCATTGCGCGCCCAGCTACCGAACGTGATGTCGCAGCCATTGAAAGTGATGGCGCAGCTATTGAACGTGATGACGCGTGTGGTGTGGTTGCATAAAATGCCTACTAATTCGGTCCAAATTTTAATTAATTCAAAAAATTTTGTGTGACCGAACGAAAGGATATTTTTGAAAACTTTCTTCGGCAATATTGTTCTAAATTATGGCAGGAATCGATTGGTAAATGTTTCAAGTCGCTAAGTGGTCTGGTTGCCGAGATATGGGCCAAAAACTGCATTTTTTCGAGGTTTTTTGGCTTTTCCGGGAAATCCATGAAAGAAACCCGGAATGTTTATGGTCTATGTTCATCCTCGTAACTTGCTTAACATAATTGCTTTTGGAACTAGTCCTCGATGTTGCTTCGTTGAGGAGGAGATACGACTTAAAGCTGCGGACACACATCCATCCATCCATTCCCAGAAAAGACGAGTTAATAAACGCAATTCTCCAGAATGGAAATTGCGCTAAAAAACTACATCACTCATGTCAAATTAATGATTACTGAAGAATAGGGAAATGCATTCTGAATAAAAATAACATTCCCCATTTAACGAAAAAGTCGGCATTTGGGCAGTGGCAAGCATTATTAGTAAAGGTATTCAGTAGGTACTTAAGTGACCCACGCTTTTCTCTATAGTTATTTAAATAGTAGTGTATACTTTATTTTCTACTTTTTAGTGCATTATTACATAAAAGCTTGTTATTAAAACGTTTTTTATGAATTTTTTCTAAGGGAGTATGGTTCTTATGAAGTAGGCCTAGCTAGTTGCACAAGTAAACAAAATATGACGTCACAGGCTTTAAACCTTTCGTGCACAATAAAATCTAATTCAAATGTAGTCGTTCACATTGCTCTGTTAACCGTTTAAAAAACGATAGAACGTGATTATGATTCCAATCATATATGCTCTCCTTATTAGCAGCGGTTATTGGCCGTTACCGCTGTATAATTTTTATTTCAACTTTTTACTTGTTTTTGTTAATCTCATATTGAGTTTAAAAGGTGAGTTTTCAAAAATTTACATAAAATAGTCGCACATTGAGACTAGCTCTGTTTTTAGTAGGATTATCTTCATTTTTTATTAAGCTTTCTAACAAGCATACTTATTTTAGGTTTATCCGTTTAGCAGACTATGCAATATGTCCCACAAACTAGGTACCCTATTAGCGGTATCGATACCGCATTGTCATGTTTCTTTCGTTTTATAAGAATTATGTCACCAATTTTTATACATTTTTTTTCTTAAAGAATTTTAATAATTAAACTAGTAAATGAGAGGATTCAAAGATAATAAATTAACCTTTTTAAAATAGTAAAAATTGTGTGAATTGAGCTAATATGTTGCGGCATGTACTACGTGATACTAATGATTGAATTAGGTATACGATAACTCAACACAAAGTTGAAATTAATTTATACATATAATGATTTAAAACTAAAAAAAATGACACTAGGTTCGATTAGAGTAAGACTATACGATTTTTAATTTAATTTTTTAACTCCGAAAATCATCTGTTTCGTAATGCATTATAGTAGAGGCTTAAATCTAAAAATCGAGAAAAACGGTATCGCTAAAAATTTGTCGATATATCCGTTGGTATTTTGACCAATTAAAATAAGAAAACATTCAGACTTAACTTGAATTTAGTGTGAGTCGGTACATTTTTACTGTTATTTTCACAAATGTTTTTACTTTCTTCTTCAGACGATCACAAGCTGTAAAACCCGACTAACAAAATAGATACCGTAGGCTTAAGTATTAGCGATATCGATTCTACCTTTCTCCGCTTTCGTATTCCGTTATATTTGTTTTATATTATTAGGCCATTAGGTCTATTTAAAATGTAAAATAAAGATGTATCTAAGCTGTCTTAAACATTATAAGCCAAAGGTCGAAATTATTAATTGAATAGTGGTTATTCACCAAGTAGCCTGTGCGGGATCCAAAATCTTATTAATATAAGAAATATTAGTTAAAACACAACATTTTACGAGTGTGTTCATTCTATTGTAAAAAGCTGAATGTGTACACTGATAGTCTTCATTTATTTCATATCCCATTAGTTTATCTTGCTAAAGAATAAAATATACCCTTGTAAACAACAAAGGCCTATATTTATTTGTTTGATACCCACTCACACTCAAATAACGATTGTATGAGGATGGGGGAGGGAGACTTTCTGAGTTAAAGACCTTTGAGTCGGGTGCTAATTGAGTTGCTTTTGTTAAGTTAGTGTGATTGATTTTTTTCGAATACTACATCTAAAATGAAGTTGAAAGTATGTAAAGTATGGTTGATAAGTTAGCTATGTAGTACTGGGGTACCTTTTGCTTTTCTAAACGTGGTACGGAATTGATTATGCCTTTCATCGTCCACAAATAAAGGCACTCTTTTTTTACACACATTCCCCTCCCCCATCCATAGCTTATCCTTATTGTTGTAAGACGTTTTTCCAGACCCGGTATCGCCAAGATTTTGTTAAATGTTATCACAACTGGACAGTGTGGTCTAGTATGTAGTACGCCCGCTAACTAAACTGATAGATCGGTACCCGACCTGGTGACCGTAGGTCATCCCACGACCAAGCTGTCCATCACGTTCAAAACCAGGTGGCAAGATGTCGAATTTAAAACTGGAGGCAAAAGCCGGACAGAAACCCTCGTGTCTAGCGTCTGTCTACGTAGCTGTGTGAAATGCTCGATTCTTGATAACGTTGCTGTTTGTTTCGCGCTAGCTATGTTTAGTTATCTAACGACACCCAAAGATTATCTCTTTACTGACATGCTTCCAATAAGTAAAAAACACTCATATATGTTGCACTGTACTGAGCTGTCTCTATGATATCGCTTACCTAGGAATTAGGAATGTTTATTCTTTTTTACTCAGCCAGTTTCTTTTATTTTTACTATTACTATGACGTTTGATTTAAATGATAGAATATATCCAGTGGTATATTTTTATTTAAATGCTTTTTAATAAACCACTTTTAAGTTAAATAATTTATTAATATCTTGGTAGAGATACTCATTTTTTTTTAAAATGCATTTAAAAATACTAATTTGAAAATTTTATAATTGTGTGCCTACGCAGAGTTATTTCCCTTTCGCCTTTTTTCTATACTCTCGACGTGACCACTTTTTGCTTTCGTTTTCCATAGGCTTAGTTGTCCCCGCAATTTTTACACTAAAACCGTCATATCTAGAGAACCGTTTATCCTATAAACATAAATTTGGTATCATTTTGAAACATTTAGTCCCCTTAATACAACCCCGTCGTTATTTTGTCATTTTAATTATTTTAAAAAAAATGTGTGTAACTAGCTATTATGAAGGGTTATAGCCCCCCATTCCCCTTCACTCCCTATTCCTCCCCTCTTAGAAATTTCTCCCCTTGTTTACGCCATTAAGTAACGATTTACAATTTGAAATTATGCATCACGTTACTTTGTCCAGGGGAGGTAATAATATTTTTTTTTTACTAAACTCAATAAGAAGTGTTAATGCATAAGTTATTAAGTAAAGTAATATTGTGATGAGAATAGTGTTATTCAAAAACTGTATTTATTTAGTTTTTAAAAATATTTTTAAAAAATTGCCGTTTAACTAACATATTGTTTTTTTTACTATAATACAAAACAAACACGCACCCATCATAAGTTTAAGAATTTTAAATAAATAAGTTATTTTAATTAAATTACATGGAAGACAAAAATATATCCAAAGCAATTAATTTTGGCTCCCTTGTTCAATAAGGGAAAAAAAAAAAAAAAAAAATTGTTCAACAAGGGACACTAATCAACAAACCATTGTAAGAAATAGTAAATCTATTCCAGAAGACAGTTGATTTTTCCTTTGCCACAGAACAGGGGTCGGCAACCTGCGGCTCGCTAGCCGCATGCGGCTCCTTGCTGTTAAGATGCGGCTCTCAAGCTCCTTGCACATATATTAATAGTTATATTATGTCACTTTCAATATTCATATCAAATATCATAATGTAAAGAAAAACACATTTGAACAGAATAAAAACATTTATAAGAGATCAGTTATAATATGTGCAACACCACAGCCCTGCCCGTGGCAACAATACAATGCTTTCCACTGCCCAAGTAACGACTTTTTTCAAATGTTTTTAAATGGGGAATGTTATTTTATTCAGAATGCATTTCCCTATAAATCAGTAATAATTAATTTGACATGCGTGACGTAGTTTTTTTTTAGCTATTAGCTTCCTACTGTTGAGCCGGGTACTGGATGGTGGGACAATAGTTTACCCTGTGTTCAGTGGGATGGAAGAAAAGCCTGGCGAGAACCAAAGGACAGAAGCGACCAATTCACGGTAATCAAACCGATATTCAAGCCAGTTAGTCGGCGTTTGTCGTGTTGAAGCCTGCCTGGCTAATGGCAGACACCTCCTGAGTCGGTGATATCCGTAAAGAAAGAAAGAAAAGTTAGCAGCTTCTATAGTGGATTGGGATAGTGACGGATAGTCCTATAACTATATTTGATTACTAAATTTATTATTCTGGCGAAACATGTGTGTGATTTTATATGAATAAATATTATTTCATATTTAAAACTATTTTTAAATAAACCGGGAGTGATCTCCCCTAAACTTTCTCGAATATTCTTATATAAAACAACAGGGGATGGGAACTCGGGATATAGTTATGATTTTTAATCCATTTTAAATACATAAACTTTTTAAAATAAAATAGAATCTCATAGAAAAAAGTATTGCACACCAAGCGAACGCCGAATAAAGATGTTCATAATGGTGCGCAATATTATTAGTACTTTATAAATTTAGATGCGGTTTTTGAGAAATCGGAAGTGGTACTTCCCGTCAACAGAAATTACTCAAAATTTAACAGAAGGTAGAGAATTAGATCTTTTACTTACATGTGAAATTTCATTTATCTATCTGAAATAGTACTCAAGTTATAGGCTTTTGAAAAATTCAAAGTAGAAAAAGTACCACTTCCGGTTATCGGAAATCACTCAAAAGTTGATACGGATCTACGATGTCGATAAAATACTTATATATGAAATTTCATCAACCTAGCTGTAACGGTACTCAAGTAATCGTGTTTACACACACACAGACACACACACAGACACACAGACATACGGACAAGATTGCAAAATTATGTTTTTCTGTATCAGTGAGGTGTAAAACGTCGAGATTTCTAAAAATCTCGATTTTTTTTTTGCACGATTACAATACTTTCTCTATACTACGTATATACGAGAAAGTAAAAATAACAAATCACATTTATTTACCTAGTACTAACCAAATAATAAAATATTTAAATAAAAATGTAGTGGCTCTTTCAAACTGGGAAATTTTGAAAATTCTAACTTTTGGCTCTTCAGTCTCAAAAGGTTGCCGACCCCTGCCATAGAACATCATTTCTGATGGTTTTAGGCCAGCGAATTCGCAGGATCTTTCTGAGGCATGCGTTTATAAATGATTGTATTTTCTTCTTATTTATAGCAGTTATTCTCCATGTCTCAGCTCCATAGATTTACTAGTGTGTTGAAGATCCTGATTTTTATTCCAAGGGTTAAATCTCCAGAACCCCAAACATGTTATAGTTGGTTGAAGACTGCTTTTGCCTTGCTCATCCTTATTTGTATGTCTGCCTCTGTCCCACCGTGGTTATCAACAATACCTCCAAGGTAGATGAATCTATCCACTTCTTCTAGGGCTTCTTCTGCCAATGTTTTACCTTGCATTTGCTGTTGTGTGAGAAAGAAGGGCCAGGTCGTCAGAAAATTCCAGGTCATACAGGTGGCTACACAGTGTCCATTGCGTACCATTTCGCATTTTCTCTGTTGACATCTTCATAATCCAGTCTATGGCCAGCAGGAACAGGAATGGTGGAAGTAGGCAACTCTGCCTTACTACGGTCCGTCTCCGAAGTCTGTTGGCAATGCACTACTCTACATTTCAGACCTTCATATGAAGACATAATAATGTTGACTACTTTATGTGGCACCCCGTAGTGTCTCAACAATCATGACATAATAATGTTGACTATTTTCTGTGGCACCCTGTAGTGTCTCAACAATCATGACATAATAATGTTGACTATTTTCTGTGGCACCCTGTAGTGTCTCAACAATCATGACATAATAATGTTGACTATTTTCTGTGGCACCCTGTAGTGTCTCAACAATCATGACATAATAATGTTGACTATTTTCTGTGGCACCCTGTAGTGTCTCAACAATCATGACATAATAATGTTGACTATTTTCTGTGGCACCCTGTAGTGTCTCAACAATCATGACATAATAATGTTGACTATTTTCTGTGGACCCCTAACAATTCTAAATCATACATGGACTAGCCTCGAACCCTGCCTCGATGAAAACGTCACCGACTCGTGTATAAAATCTGTCCCAACCAACTCCAAACCTTCCCTGCGCACCCGAATAAAAATAACTCACCCAGCCCCTTAATCAATAAAAACTATTGATTTGTACTTTAGAGTGATTAGATTGAATGATATGTATGCTAATGTCATATCATATTTAGTTTTTACGTCATTATTTTGGTGAACTTTAAATGTAGACATTTTAAACGGTGTGTCATTTGACACGACGTACTATAACGTTGTTGGTTTTTAAAAATTGAAGTTTATAATCTTAAGCAAATTTTTACTAAGGTGATCAAAAATTAAGATGACAATGTAAGATATAGAAAAACAAAATACATTGAGTGGTAAAAATAAAAAATTGTCATTAGACGTAATGTATTATGTATAAGTTAACTTTCTTAAAAATTAAAGAAGTTCAAGTCAAAAAAAGTTTGATGAAAACTGTAATACTAAAGCGAACATGGGAAGGTAATCTGCTGCAAGACTAAGATATATATATTCGTCTTCCTTCTAGGTTCATTGCCTTTTTTGGTTGAGGTTAAACATCGCCATGTTTTCAAATATCGCGATGTACGTCACGTTCTCTCCCCTCTTACTTAGTAATCGCTTCCTCTACCCATTGTTTACAACACGCTTACAAAGAAAAAAATATCCCACCCCTCTACTTGAGACATAAAATACAAAAGTGTTTTGAGCCTTGTCACAGGAAACAAAAACAGTGGCGTCTAATGTTGTTAACCCTTGTCTTCCTAAATTTTTTTTTAACTTGTTAAAGAAATTGACTGTTTAGTTAAGGATTCTGACGCGAATTTTTTCACAAGGGACGATACTCGTGTCTGTAGACAAGGCTGTTCTAATTTTAGAACAGTTGTCTTTCCTCTCGTTTCTCTATTAGGGAAGACCTATGGGGAAGACACGCGACACTTCTTTTAAAGTGTAAACAATCGTGCACGGGGTGCACTTAAAATAAACCCCGCTGCGAAAATGACAATGGCATGGTGATACTTTTTGGAAAACACGCTTTCATGTAAATAAAATAAGGGTCGCTTTTGTTGTCGCCATGATAATGTATACCTATAAGTTCTCTCCGCCTTTACCGACCTAGTATGAATTTCGCGCGCGCGCGCATGTGTGTGTGTGTGTGTGTGTGTGTGTGTATGTGTGTACGTGTGTGTGTATGTGTGTGTACGTGTGTACGTGTGTGTATGTGTGTGTGTGTGCGTATCTCAAAAAAGCGTATCATGTCAACACCTGGGTAACAAGTCATACTCAAAAAGGCCTAATTCATTACAGCTCACTTAGGTGGTGGAATCTTTTACTATATATCCTTTACGCCTACTCCTGTCCCCCTTCACCGACCTGCTCACCCCTTCACCTACGTGCTCACCCTTCAATCACCTGTTCACACCGTCACCCGCCTGCTTACACCCCTCACCCCTGCTACTATAAGCGCCTATGTATTGAACATTTGTTAAATTTATCTGGCTCAGTGTGGTCAAATGGTGGTCAGATCAAAAGAAAATCGGAACGGTCATAAAAAACGTAATTACTTTTCCAGACTTGTAAAAAACATATCTACCCCGCATACCTCACGTACCAACGCACCAAGTCGCCCTGTCGCCCATTAAAAAACACGAACCTACCGAGACTTCGTTTCGTCTCAAACCTGACTTAACGGTTGTTGAAAGAAAATTCCAACCCTTAAATATATTTTGTTTTCGCTGACCCTCGCTATAAGCGAATAGTTACAACCAAAGTCCTTAATGGCTTCGCGTTAATTACCAGATCCTATGCTGTGGTCGCGCAACAGCTGTTGCACAGTTGGTTAATGGGTACATAGACTAGACACGGGTCGATCAATACTATTTCTTTACTCGATGAAAAACCTATGATACTGTCCGTATAACTGTTAGTGAAAAGCACGGGACCCAACCGGGGGGGAAAAAATCAATTAAAGTGGTAACAGGTGTTCCCACACTTAAAGCTGGGTTTGCGGTTAACCACTTAGCTCTTTCGATTAAACACTGGACTCCTACGGTGTTCGCTTCCGTGAACAACACATAAATCGGTGATGCGTGACCAAATTTAATTAGGTGGGCCATCATACTGATGGTCAGTGGGTGCGATCAATACATTCCCATTAAAAACGGGCAGCGCCGAGTAAACCGCTGTAAATCGCTGATGCGTGACCAAATTTAATTAGGCAGGCTATTATGCTGATGGGCCTGTAGCTGCGACCGAGAAAAAACCTATGATGCGTGACCAAATTTAATTAGGTGTGATGGCCCAACGGCTGCGATCAATATTAACTCAGCCGTTGTACGGGCCTTCTAAAAAACAAAGGATTGCGGATCGATAAGTAACACGTGTTGCACGGCTGGTTAATGGATGTTATACAAAGACTGTTCTAGTACATGCTAGTGTTAGTCTTTTATTTAAAACATACATACATTCAAATAAACAAACCAACAAATTAAACAACAAAGAAAAGAAATATATCAAATAAATAAATTAAACAAAGTAATCAAAATCAAATTAAACAATTTAAATCAAACAAATAAGCAAATTACGTAACTCGTTAATAAAAATTAAACTAATTATAAAATAAAATTTAAAAATTTAAAAAATTAAAATCAAATTACGTAACTCGTTAATAAAAATTACACAATATAAACAAAGTAATTAAATTAAACAACAAGTAAACAAACAAATTAAACAATTAAAAAAGTAATCAAATAATCAAATTACGTAACTCGTTAATAAAAATTAATTAAAATTTTAAAAATTCATTAAAACTAATTAAAAAACTCATTAAAATTACGTAACTAGGTCAATGATTACGTCACAAGATCACTAATTACGTCACAAGATCACCAAAAGGTGACCCACCCTCCGCTCCTCCGCCAACACCAGTTGGCGTCGTATTTTACTATATGTCGTTGTCCCTTCACCCTTCGCTCCTCCGGCAGTTGGCGTAGACTCCTCCGGCAGTTGGCGTAGTATTTTACTATATGTCATTGTCCCTTCCACCTCCGCTCCTCCCGAGTATTTTGCTCTATTTCATTGTACCTGCGCCTCCGCTCCTCCGCCAAAAATAATAATCAAAAGTGACCTAATATACTACTCTTGAAGCCTACTTTCATTCATCTAAGATGGTTTACTTATACATATATCTAATACAAAACGTATAATTACAATTTTATTTTGAAAAAAGAACCTGAAAATGCAAATATGTAATTAAATGATGATTCAGGGGATTTTTTTTTTCCTGCTACGTGATGGGCTGAGGGGGTTTGGGCTTTTAAGTAGAGTTGAAATACATGTGGGATTAAAGAAAAATAAAATTATAAAAATTTTAAGCATCCGGAATGTTATGTTGAGTACAATGAGTCAAATAAAATCAAACATTCTTCCCTTTCAAACATCTGAATCTGTATCAGTCCTACCAGTTTTTTTGTTGTTTTTTTTTTAAATTTATTTTAAACATTTAAAATAGTAATAATAATTTATTTGGTAGTTTTATACATTTTCAAAGACATGAACATCAATTGTGTATGTAGTAATTAAATGGAAAAAGTAAAATGTCATAAGAACTCGACTAAAATAGGGTATGTAACTCGGTTTCTTTTGACTCAGGGGTCGGCAACCTGCGTCTAGCGAGCCGAATGCCGCTCTTTTGCTGTCAAGATGCGGCTCTCCAACCCCTTGCACAAATATTAATAATTGTATTATTTCAGTTTCAAAACTTATCAAATATCATAATGTAAACAAAATCAACTTTAAACAGAATTAAAACAATTATCAGAGAGCATTGAGAATATGTGCAGTAGAAAGTATACGGACAGCTGATTGCCGCTTGGGCACCAGGCCCAGCCCCACAGCCCCGTGGCAACAATCCCATGCTTGCCACTGCCCAAGTGCCGACTTTTTAAAATGTCTTTTAATGGGGAATGTTATTTTATTCAGAATGCATTCCCATGTGTGTCAGTAATCATTAGTTTGACGAGAGTGACGTAGTTTTTTTCAGTTATAATCTTCCTACTGTTGAGACGGGTACTAGACTATGTGGTAAAAGTTTACCCTGCGTTCATTGGGGTGGAAGATAAGCTTGGTGAGAACCAAAGGACAGAAGCGACGGATACATGGTTATCAAACCGATATTCAAACTAGTTAGTCGAAGTTAGCCGTGTTGAGGCCTGCTTTGCAAATTGCAGACACCTCCTGAGCCGTGATATCCGTAAAGAGAGAAAAAAAAAGTTAACAGCTACTTAAGTGGATTGGGATAGTCCTATAATTATTTTATTTGATTACAAAGTTTATTATTCTGACAAAACAAGTGAAATTTTTTATATCAATAAATATTATTTCAATTTTTAAAACTATTTAAATAACAAATCACATTTATTTACTTAGTCCTAATCAAATAATAAAATATTAAACTAAAAATGTTAGTGGCTCTTTAAAAAGTGGGAAATTTTGAAAATTATACTTTTGGCTCTTCTGTGTCAAAAGGTTGCCGACAACTGCCCTAACTCAGGGGTCGGCAACCTTTTGAAGCGGAAGAGCCAAAAGTTACAACTTTCAAAATTTCCCTGGTTTTAAAGCGCCACTAACACTTTTTTTATATTAAATATTTTTTTTTTTATTAAGATCATTAGTATTTGTTCAAGGAGCTGGAGAGCCGCATCTTGATATCAAAAGAGCCGCATGCGGCTCGCGAGCCGCAGGTTGCCGACCCCTGCCCTAACTAACTCAACGTTCTTAAATGTTTTATCCCTTCTTACAAGGGATCCAAAATTAAATTTTAGTATCCATTTATCAAGTACTCCTAAACGTCATAAATGTTATCTATACTTTTACATTTTACAAATAATAGAAGGCTTTATATAAAAAATAATATTACAAAAAGATTTTACAAGTTTTATGATCTGAAAAAGATAATCATATCACAATAGAGAAAAAATTTCTATAAAACTATTCTTTTACTTAATTTTTATCATATTTTGCATTTTCAAAAAAATAGTATGTCTAACTTTTTTATAATGTTTATCCTGATTATCTCCTTTGCAAAATATTTTATTCCCAAATATTCTAATGGGAGATAATTCGTGGCCAACGATCTCAGTTGTCGAGTTCACAGCACAAATGTTTAGAAATCTTAATAGAAATTATAATAATAAAGATTAACACTGGGAATAGTACCGTTTGAGCTTCAATGTTTCGTTATTAATTTTTATAGTCTCGGTGTTAGTTAGATCAGTAAATTATCGCTAAACTACACACTGATATATGCATGGTTTATAATTGAGTCTTCTTTTTCTACTCTATTAACTTGTACCTCAGTTCATCAAAAATATACTTAAGTTAAGAAAATTTAAGAATGTGTATCTTATCTTAAATCTTGTTTTGTTTAAGCTATTTTTGCCAGTGACGTAGTTCCACGTGGCAGTTGAGTAGACATTTCAGTTACCTTTTTTACTACTTTTATCCTGCACGTGTATTAGCCACGGAGCAGTAGATATACTATTATACGCAGCCTCATTCTATTTTACTACAGGCCGTAAACTGCGGGCATTAAGTTGATCCGTAGTCATCGGACCTGCTATTTTATTTTATTCACCGGCTGTAAACCCTTGCCAGAGACAATAGGTCATCGGACCAGGTAAAACCCATTATTATTCTAATAAGGCTGTAAACTCCGGGCATTGAATTGACCCTTAATTGACCCGGTAAAGAAGCGGCACAGACCCTCTTACCGGTTGAATTACGCATTTTACTGATTATCCCAGTTAGTACGCTACCAATATTAATACACTTTTATTATACCGTTAACACTCCCCCCATAGACCCCTCGGTATATATATAAAGTATGAGGGGGGTGCAAATCTAAAGTCTGAGGGTGGGTGGGGGGTGCAAATCGAAAATTTGTCAACGGGTAAAAATTGGAACCCTCCCCCCCCCCCCCCCCCCCCCCTTGAGACGATCCTCGCTACGCTACTGGCCAAAAAAACTTAAGAAAACCCTAGTATAAACAAAATGGTTGCGTTAGAAAGGCAGAGCCGCCACTCCACCCCATTTAATACTGTACACCACAATAATAAACAAACGCCATGCTCATGCTGTGTATTATATTTATTGCATCAACCTTGTGGTTATTAAAAGGTAGCTATTGTTTTAAGCTCTTTAAAGCAAAGGCGGTTGGTACTAAATAACTTTATTACATTCTTTTTTATAATAAAAAAAAATAGCAAAGGAAACAATACAAAATTATTCTCATATAATAATAATATGAATGCGTGTCTACTTTACGAAATAGTGTATAAATATATATTTTTTTAAAAATATAAATAATTTATATATATAATTGATATTGCACTCATTGTTTATAAAAGATTTTATTCTAGGTATAAGCGAAAACATTTATACATTAGGCATAGCTCAAACCAATTTAAGATAATTCAGATCAATTTCTTTTTAAAATGTATTATTGAAAACACTAAAAATCTTTAAGCCCGTAATTATTTTCAGGTTTTACCGGATTTATTTGTATTCACTTATCTTTTTTTTTTCGTACGCGCAGAACAAAAAAACTTTCGCTTATGCTGACGACACGACATTTAGTCTACAGACAGAAAAATCACTAATAGCTGTGATCAACAACTTCAAAGATTTCGGACAAGCGAGCGGCACAAAAAAAAAAATTAGTCAAGACACAAATCATGGGCTTAGGACGATGGAAGGAGAAGTAAAACTACCCATTAAATTTGAAAGCGACTGATAAGCTGAAAATATATGGAATAATTTTTTTAGAATGACCCTCAAAGAAGAAACTGGGAAAGATGGAAAAACATAACGGACAAAAATCCGCAACAAATACAAATAGAGCGCAACAAATATTTTCGGGAGAGTGGCCATTGTAAACATACGTAACACCCAAGTTGATGCTACATCAACCGTCTCTAGAGATACAATTCAAGGAATCAATAAAAAAATTAGGGAATTTATATTTAAGAACACAATCAGCATCATTAACCACTGCACGTTAATTCAAAATTAATTACTAGGAGGTATAAACCTGCATGATATTCAAACCAAAATCAATTATTTATTCCTGCCCTCTTAGACATTTCTCCCATTGTTTACGCCATTAAGTAACGATTTACAAATTGAAATTATGCATCACGTTACTTTGTCCAGGGGAGGTAATAATATATTTTTTTTACTAAACTCAATAAGAAGAGCTAATGCATAAGCTATTTAAGTGAAGCCATATTATGATATATGATACGAATAGTGTTATTCGAGAAATGTATTTATTTAGCTATTTCAAATATTCTTTAAAAAATGCCGTTTAACTAGCAAAATATTTTTTACTGTAATACAAAACAAACACGCACCCATTATGTGTTTAAGAATTTTAAATAAAAAAAGTTATGTTAATTTAATTGATGTGGTACAAGCAAATGTTTCCAAAGAATTAATTTTGGCTCCTTTGTTCGACAAGGGACACTACTCAAAAAATCTTTGTAAGAAATAGGAAATCCCTTTTTCCACATTCTCTGGAGGATCTCTATTTCAGATAACAGTTGATTTTTCCGTGCCATAGAACATTATATCCGATGGTTTTAGGCCAGCGAATTCGCAGGATCCTTCAGAGGCGTGCGTTTATAAATGATTGTATTTTCTTCTTATTTATAGCAGTTATTCTCCATGTCTCAGCTCCATAGATTTACTAGTGTGTTGAAGATCCTGATTTTTATTCCAAGGGTTAAATCTCCAGAACCCCAAACATGTTATAGTTGGTTGAAGACTGCTCTTGCCTTGCTCATCCTTATTTGTATGTCTGCCTCTGTCCCACCCTGATTATCAACAATACTTCCAAGGTAGGTGAATCTATCAACTTCTTCTAGGGCTTCTTCTGCCAATGTTTTACCTTGCATTTGCTGTTGTGTGAGAAAGAAGGGCCAGGTCGTCAGAAAAGTCCAGGTCATACAGGTGGCTACACAGTGTCCATTGCGTACCATTTCGCATTTTCTCTGTTGACATCTTCATAACCCAGTCTATGGCCAGCAGGAACAGGAATGGTGGAAGTAGGCAACCCTGCCTTACAACAGTCCGTGTCTGAAGTCTGTTGGCCATGCACTACTCTACATTTCAGACCTTCATATCATGACATAATAATGTTGACTATTTTCTGTGGTACCCTGTAGTGTCTCTACAATCATGACATAATAATGTTGACTATTTTCTGTGGCACCCTGTAGTGTCTCAACAATTTCCACATGGACTCTCAGTCCAGCCTATCAAAGGCCTTCTCGTAATCTATGAAATTAATATAGAAATGAACGAAATAGAGTTGATGTAGAAAATATATACAAGTGTCCCCCCCCCCCCCCCCCCCCGGAAATTTTAGTCCGTCCCCCGAAAATTTTAAGTGCCCCCTCGGAGAAAAACGTCTAGAAGAAACACTGCAGATAATCATTTAAAAATACTATCACATTTAGGCGATTGCTATACACGCGTTAACTAGTTAGTTTATTTCATGTAAATAACATAAAAGCCAGAAAGGACAATTTTATTAATTACATATTAATTATGGTTAGTGATGATGTAAAGACTTTAGCAAGGACATCGAAACCAGCAGTTGAAGCTTAAAGACATGAAAGTTCTTTATTTCAACTGCCCCATATGGTTTGTGCTGAGCATTTGGTCTGTTACTATCATCCCGTGTCATCTATCATTTTGTAACATTCATGAATGGGTACATTTCATTTTGCTTTCCAATTCTGGCCCTAAATGTGTAGTTTAGTGAGCTTTCATCTTAATATAAACATTGTTAGTGTAAGTTACTGTGTGATTAGTCACTTTATCATGACCAATAGTTACATTTTTTTTAAATATAAGAGATGATCATTTTTAAAAAATAAAAATTTTAAAATGTTAAAAAAAAAAAAAAAAAAAAAAAAAAAAAAAATAAGGGACATCTTTAAACATTGGTCAATAAACTGGCAACACAGAGACAGGACAGAACTAAAACGAAATAAGAGATCTTTGCGATCTACAGACAAACTATTTGGACAAACTCTGAACCCAGTTTGACAACAAACACATGACGTAACAGACTTTGGACCGGATCTTTAACAGACGACTAGAAAAACAAGCCACCTAAACATACACATGCAATAAACATACAGTAAATAATCACGGTAACACCCTACACACGCACTTCTGCCTGTGGTACCTCCCCATTACCCCCCCCCCCCCATCCCCCAACCCGAAAACGAAATAGAATGTATATAGAAAATATCAACCACCAGTGTTCGCCCTCCCCCTCCCTGAAAATTTAGTCCGATCCCCCCCCCCCCCCAAACATTTCAAGAGCCCCCCCCCCCCCACACCATGAAGTAAAAGTCTGAAAGAAACACTGATGTTAATTACTGTGTTTGTTTTATAATTGAAATGAAATTAATTAAAACAAGAGCATAGATCGTGAATTAGTTATTTGTGTTACATCTAAAGATAGCTAAAAACATTTGGAGTATAGGATCAAAATATTTAGTTGAAAAGGTTTTAGGAGGTACTAGCATAGGATAACAGATGGCTGTATGGTTAGAGGAGTAAGATATTTAAACGTATGTGTATAATTAAAAAAAAAAGCACGTTGTACCTTTGAAGTTGAATTTATGCCAGTGTTGCTATATTTCACACAGTGGAATATGTTCTTGAACAGCAGGGTAAAGATCCAGAGGCGAAGCGAGGGGGGGGGGGGGGGGTCGGGGAAAAATATGTCCCCGGGCGCCGACCTTATGGGGTTGGAAAAACAAATTGAAAGTTTGATTGGGGGGGGGGGTTCAAATCGAAAGTTTGTCCCCTGACGCCGGGAAGGGTCGCTACGCCTCTGTAAAGATCCCCTACAAACCTAGAAAAAGTACGACACATAAAAACATGCCCATATCACAAGGGCGATCGCAAGACGTCACTTACTTGTTGTTATCTAAGTTATACTTCACTGTTAACGACATTTAAACGTACATCATTTAATATAAATTAAATTAAAAAAAAACTATTACCCAGAGACAGATAGACAGACAGATATACGAACATTGTAACTTACGAAGAAAACATAGTAAAAACAAAATGTTTGTATTTAAAAAAAACACATGACCGGCTACCCAAACCTTATGTGTCATGTTTACAAAACTTTTTAGCCATAACCCACACACTTTCTGTTTTGTATTTCGTGTATCACCCTTAAGTAAGTCAATGTTAGCAGGGTTTGTCAGCGGTTGATTTGGTTTCTCCACAACTGATACAATTGGAATTAATTATCTCCCATTTTTCTAAAAAAAATAATCTTACTTATTAGCAAAGGAGAACAATTCATAACAAATGTTAAAATAAATAAAGCAAGAAGAAAAAAAAAAACTAGTACCTAAATTTACAAGCGTAAAATTTAAAAATCTTTTAAGACAATAATACAATAATAATTTATATTTTTTCTTAAATAAGTAATAATTATACATTTATAATATAATGTATTAATATTATATATATTTAAACATTAAGGTACATTAAACTGTTAAGCTAACAGCTAGTTTATATATAAATTACTTCGGGATCATATAATTTTAATTACATTACAAAGTAGGAATAAAAATTGTGGATCCCTTTAAGAAGGGACATCGTAAAAAACAAAACGATAGGTGTAAATAACCACAATCTACGTAAGGCTCGGCAACCTGCTGCTCTTTTGATGTCAAATGCGGCACTACAGCTTCTTGTACAAAAATTAATAGTTAAATTATTTAATTTTTAAAACTGATATCCAAATCATACTGTAAAGAATCTCATGTTTAAACAGAAGAAAAAAAAACTCACCAGAGAACTGAGAAAATAGGTGAATTAAAAAATATGAGCCGACCCGTGGCGTATCATATGCCGCTATTTAGTTGTTTTATTTTCTACTTTTCAGTAATTCATAATTTGTTAATTCGACGGTACCACTGTTGTCATTGAAAATATTTGCTTTAAAACACTATTAGTAGGTCGTTAAGGACCCTCCTTCCCCCCCCCCCCCGTGAAAGCAGCCTCCTCTTAGTTACCTCCCATAAGTTTAAATTTATCTGCCCCTAATAGCCGTCACTAAACCCGGCTCTACGATGGTGATCATTTAGCGTGAACCACAGTTCACCAGACCATGTGGGGGTGGGGGTGGTAGGGATATGCCTACAGAGGAAGAGAGCTTGGTGTTTTCTATGGTATCCAAGAAGAGAATTATTTATATATATATATATATATATATATATATATATATATATATATATAGAGAGAGAGAGAGAGAGAGAGAGAGAGAGAGAGAGAGAGAGAGAGAGAGAGAGAGAGAGAGAGAGAGAGAGAGAGAGAGAGAGAGAGAGAGAGAGATACGGACAACTGACAGCCGCTTGGACACCTGGCCCAGCCCTACAACCGTTCCCGCCCCTGCGATATTGAGGACCCATGTTCTAGATTCTAAACAGAAGGGTAAAGATCCACTACCAACCTAGAAACATTACGACACATAAAACATTTCTGCATCACATGGGAAATCGCTAAAACGTCACTTACTTGTTGTTTCTAAGTTATAGTTCACGGTTAACGACATCTAAACGTAAATCTTTTGATATAAAAAAACATTCATTTTTTTTTTAAATTTTAGTTATCACCATAGAGCAGGGGTCGGCAACCTGCGGCTCGCGAGCCGTATGCGGCTCTTTTGATGTCAAGGTGCCTCTCTTCAGCTCCATGCACACATATTAATAATTATTTTATTTTATTATTAAAACTCATAAAAGTTTTAGTCCGCAATACTCGGTAATGAACGATAAAATAATAAATATAAACAATAAACACTCGCTATTCTATTAGAGTATTTAGTGAATCCATAGTTTTAATATACTTCCTTATTTTCTACAACTGAATTAATTAAATGTAAATAATGCCTGTGCCTGGATCATATTTATCGGGCACAGGTTTATGTACACTACCGTTTTCACTACCGTTAATCATTCACCGAAAAACAAAACGTTTGTATTTGAAAAAATAGATTTGACCGCTACCCAAAACTTATTTGTCACGTTTAATAAATGTGTCAGCCATCAACCATCCATTTTACTTTTTTTTGGTTTTTCGTGCATCACCTGTAAGTAAGTCAATGTTAGCAGGGTTTGTCAGCCGTTGATTTGGTTTCTCCACAACTGAGACCATTGGAACTAATTATCTCCCATATAAAAAATAAAATAAAACCAACTAATTAGCAAAGGGGAACAAAGTATATATAAATGTTAAAACATATATTGTAAGAAAAAAAAATGTCTAAATTTACAAGTATAAAATGTATGAAATTTCTTATAAAAATAACAACATAATAGTTGTTGATTTGTTGTAGCAGCAATAGAGGCGCTTTCCCCGGGGAAAATGTACGTTTAGAAACTGTTGCGGCTTTTCGGAAACTATTAAAACGAAATTCAAAAAAGAGTTCCAACAGATAAAACACAATTTAAAAAATACAGACTTTATAAACTAGTCTGCACACCTATAAAGACATGAATTTTGACTAACTGAAGCCATTGGTAATGAAATATTTCCTGTTTGCTTACTAATAAAGAATACAATAGCATTAATGGGAGACAATTCATAACTAACACCATATAATTTATAGACATACTTTCACAAAATGTATTAACCAAAAGCAAGCAGAATAATTTATATTTTTGTTTAAATATACTTTCATTATAGTTTTTGTTGAAAAATGTACTAAAATGTTGTTTAAATATAGCTAATTTATTTAAATTTAGATGCGTTTACAAATAACCTTATACTAGCTATATTACAGACTTCATCGAAAATAAAATATTACTCTAAACCTAACAGTGTGTAGATAAATACCATTAACTAGTCTAAATAATGTTTAAACACAAAATTTTGGATCCCTGTGTATATAGGGATATTTTAAATCCAATGTCTTTTAGTCAATAGAGGTATCGAATTTAGTTGTTATAAATTATAAATAATTTAACACTTTCTTTACAGATCACAAAAATATATCAGGGGCAGTGGGCTGGGTTCACGCGTGTGTGTTTACTGTGAATGACTTCATTATGGGCCATCCTGGGACTTGGTAACGGTTGACGCCTGTGCTTGTGATAAAAGTCAGACCCCTGTACCTTAGACAAATGTCAACGATGCAAATACCTGTTGATGGTAGCAATTAAACGTAGGCTTAATGGCCACTGGTGTAAAATACGTGTTGATGGTAGCAATTAAATGTAGGGTTAATGGCCACTGGTGTAAAATACGTGTTGGGGGTTCCAGTTAATCAGTGTTTCATCCAGGCATCTCACGGGGGGGGGGGGGGATTTGTAATTCCCCCCCCCCCCACTCCCCGAAAGATATCTACCTCCCCCACCACCCGAAGGAAATAGAATGTATGTAGAAAATATATAATTTTACCAATGCCCCCTACCCGATAAAATTTTAGTCGGCCCCACAAACATTTTCAAGTCCCCCCCCTCCACTTAGAAAAGAAGACTCAATTATAAACCATGCATATATCAGTGTGTAGTTTAGTGATAATTTACTGATCTAACCTACACCGAGACAATAAAAAATTAATAACGAAACATTCAAACACATACTATTCCCAGTGTAAATTTGACGCTTGAATTTATTATAATTTTTAGTAAGATTTGAAAACATTTGGGATGTGATCTCTACAACTGAGATCGTCGGCATTAAATAATCTCCCATTAGAATATTTGAACATGAAATATTGTGCAAGGGAAATAATTTACAAACAACGTTATTAAAAAAAAACAATTAGACACTATTTTTTAAAATTATACAACACACAGGTGACCTAATTTTAACGCAAAAAATATATAAATAAATATTCTATTTTTTTTCATATCAGTTGTATACGTCAGCACTTTAAAAGAGTAAAATTTAAATGTAAATTTATTTTCAAATAAACTTTACTAATTGTGTAAAATATTTAATATTTCTAAAATTAATGTCATTTTTCTGTGCTACCTTGATATTAAAAACTTTAAATTTTGGATCCCTCTAGTAAGGGACAAAACTTTGAAACAAAAGAATGGAAGACTATCCGAGGCAGAAAGTCGAGAACCATAATACAAAGGGAACACATCAATCTTAAAGTAACGGGTCAAGATTGTAGTGTATTTCAATTTAAAATCAAATAAGTATACACTACTGCGAAAGTTAATGGGCGTTTATTGCAATAGAGCTGGAATACAAACGGGAGTTCTAAGATCTAGATTTGATGGAAATCCTATAAAATATGAGGACACACCAGCTTTGCTGGAAATGGAAGATGGAGATTCTATCGATGTTTTTCAACAACAGACAAGAGGCCGATTGTCTCTTACATGGTAGAAGTAAGCAATACATTGAAATGGAAACACGTGAACTCTACTTCACTTGCCCCGTAGACCGTCAGGTTTGAAAGGGAACTTTACTTTTTACATTGGAATGTAAGTTAAATGCTGATTAAACTGATAAAGTATGTTGTACATTGTAAAACATTTCTCACATCGAAGCCACCAACATTTTTTTTTTAAAATTACATATTAGTCCTTTAGCATTGGACGGCATTCGTATAGAAGAACTGGACTGCAGAAAACTGACAGGAAAGACACCCTGCAACAACGAAGCTTTATCCGAGCTAAATAGACTGAAGAACACCTTAAGTCAACTCAAACTTTAGCTATAAACTTGACCACAGACTGAACAGTATTAATGTCTTTGATTAAAGAAGTGTTAAAGATTTGTGTTTTAAGATATGTGTTCAGCTAATTGTGGCAATTTTTTAAACGTAACAAAAAATCAGTAAAAAATGACACGTATAGTAAAACTAATCATATTATTAAAGCAAAAATGTTTTTCAAATTGTGTATCATATATTTGTTGCTTCACTATATTGTCTTAACATGCGTATAACACGATAATACTAAAAAGTATAAACATATTAAATACATAAAAACGTTTATAATTACAAGCTTTTATAAATGCACTAAAAAATAGAAAATAATACAATTTTTATTAAATATAAATAATTTTTAAAAATATAATAAATCTGCGGTTACTTTAAATATAAAAGTACTTTCTTTAAATACATTAATGCACTACTATTTATATAACTATAAATAAAAGCGTGGGTCGCTATAATAATAAGTATTTAAACAATGAAATATGTAGGCCCGTCTGTAAAATTAATATAAAAGCACTACATAAATATTTAATGTGCACTAAGTAATAAATAATAAATAAATAAAATAAATAAACACACCAATACTGAAATACTGCTATAAACTAAAAGGGTATAATGTTAATTAGTGGTACGTACTTGTGTAGATTGATGCATGCTTCATCTTTACTGAATCCACAGTTTGAATATACATATATATATATATATATATATTTATATATATATATATATATATTTATATATATATATATATATATATATATATATATATATATATATATATATATATATATATTTAAACACAAAATACCACATACACCAATGGTATTGATATTGATTTGCAACTAAATACGCCCACTAAAACATTATAGCGACACACGCTTTTATTTATAGTGATATAAATAGTAGTGCATTAATATATTTAAAGAAAGTAATTTTATATTTAAAGTAACCGCAGATTTATTATTTTTTTAAAAATTATTTCTATTTAATAAAAAAAATTGTATTATTTTCTTCTTTTTAGTGCATTTATAAAAGCTTGTAATTATAAACGTTTTTATGTATTTATTATATATAAAGCGTGACTGTTCTTAGATTAGTTAGAAAAAACTGGATATCCAGCGGTACATTTTCTACTCGAGCGCTCAACTTCTAGAACAGGTAAACTCGAAAGATCTAGACCAGGAATCTATCGCCTTAAGTGGTTTACATTTAGGCTGTGCCACAAATATTTCTCCAGTAGCCTCCCCTTGTCTGTACGTTTGACGCCGTATAGAACCTTCGTATCGCATTATACCCAGTCACGCTCCCCCTACCGTGACAGCCTGCAAATGTCTTTGATGGCAGCAATACTCTGGGAACATACACATACAAATGTATTTGATGGCAGCAATACTCTGGGAACACATACATACCAATGTCTTTGATGGCAGCAATACTCTGGGAACACACACATACAAATGTCTTTGATGGCAGCAATACTCTGGGAACACACACATACACACGTCTTCAGAATACAAGCTAATCTCTCATTTCTAACACACGAGCAATACCGTTTTAAAGCTCATTATATACCATCTAACTTGTTAAAAAGGATTCTGAAAAGTTATAAAGCACGATGCTAAAATCAACTTTTAGCTTGGACCTGAGATAAAAAAATAAAGCTAATACTCGAGCTAATACCAAAAATAACATTAAGGTAAAATCTTGTCAGCAGTGGTCTGGTGTCGGAAGGTCTGACCTGTATTAAAAACATTCACGTTAGAGGAACTGACAAGCTTACAGGATTTACAGACCACATCAGTTTGTACCTTGCTTGTCAAAATACTGATAGAAATAGAAACATTAAGTTAATAAATTTATTGATTCATCCTAGAATCACAAACTAAAAACAGTTTAATTATATAGAGTTTACATGTTTCTGTAATCTCGACATAAGTATAAAAAACGTAGTCAATGTTCCATAACGTGAGTAAAGTATCATCGTAGCTGTGTGGGTACAATTAACCTTGGTCCTTATTGCCTTTATCACATTACAAAATAACGACAGTTATCATATGTTAGATAATTCCGAAGATTTTAGTATGTGATCAAAAAACAAACGAAAAAAACAAAACACATATATCATAAGTTATATAAATGGATTTATTAGTAAATATATAAAACAAACAATTTCCTTAACTACAAAAGGAAGGCTTGATATTAAAATTAAGTGGGCGATATAATAAAGATGTATATAAATGCATATAATTGCTTTCCGTTAATTGTGTCCATGTAAACATACTAAACAAATACAATTATAAAATTAGGTAATTTAGCCTATGGTATGGAACACAAACGACACTAAATTGTTCACGGGAGATAACAATTAAAATTACCCACTTGATTTGTGAGAGTATAGTTATATACCCTGAAAACGATAATAAAAGAATATTCCAATCTCTAATAAAAAAATGTTCAGAATTAAACTTTTATTTTGTACTAATATGTACTTATATGTGATAGTAGAGATTTTTTAATAAACAAACATGCTAGATATGAGATACACTAGATAAAATATTAACTACTTAAACATAGGATTTACTTAAATGTTCACATTTATAATACAAAGCCTTACAGATTCCAAATTAACAGTTACTATCTACTTTATGCGAAGTTAGGTGGCATATATACATCTTTCGAAAAACTATGCGAAAAAATATTATTGAAAAAATTGCACAATCATTACACACGTTATTAGAGTTAAACTTCACACGATCCGAGTGAATGTCTAATTAAAGATATAGTGGTAGATGACAACTACACTACTAGTCTAGTTATGAATATGCAAGAAATAAATGACACCATCATAGTCGTTTTTTACCTGTTTTAATGGCTAACACACACACAGTCAATCTATGAGGAATTTCAATTCTAGATGAGTGTATACATGGCTTTATTACATCATAATAGCAAAACAAACTCTGTTGTAGTTTTTTAAAATCATTTTTTAAATAAAATGTTTGGTTTAATGTTCGTTAATTTTAAACTTCTTATGTATACTCACCATCAAGAAAATATTTCCTTAGTGAAATGTTTACATCTATTTATTTTAATATATGAAATGTTGTTTATGTTTCTGAAGATTATATAAATAATTTGATTACTGTATATATATATTATTTTACATAGCATTGTTTTCGGGTTGTTTACATTCGACGAAGTTTCATCTCAACAAAGTCTAGAGAGTCAGAATGGCCTGTAATGCTAGCCCAATGAATTCCTTTATTATGAACAAGACTCGCCCATTCACCGTTGACGTTAACCCAGTGACAATCACTATACCACCAACCACCTCTCCTATCTGCAGCACAGTTGCCACCTGACGACCAATCGTTATCAGAGTCAATTGTTGAAAACGTCATGCTCTTGTGCCAACTAAACATGTCACCACCATTCCCACCACTGAATGACGTGTAGCTCATCTTATACTTTGCTGCTTCATTTTCTACCTTAAAACCTCTGTACACAGCGTAGTAGTCTTTACCTTTATCTTTCATGTCAAATCTGAGTTCATTATAACCCTGTGTTAGACAAAAAATTAGAAATATGTAGATATTGCATTGTGTTTGTAATATAGTAAGTATTGATCCCTCTATACTATATGATAATTATACATATTGACTAAAAAACCTAACGAAAATCTATAAACAATATGCACAATTTTCCAAAACACTTTATTACATTAATACACGCACACACTGCTTGAAAACTTTTTTTGTAAAAAAAAATATTGAATAAACTTATTTTGATAGTTCCTGTATCTACCACATCATTAAAACAAAAGACGTCTGTTGAGAAAGGAAATATTACATTATCTATTCCCTGCTTACATTGCAACTTAAAGATATATTCCCTTACAAGAAATACTATTTATATTTAATTTACGTATGGCTTTTCTAGAACTCCCTCCTTTTCAATTAATCACCTTACATTGCCTGCCGTTGTAACACGCTCGCAGTTAATAAACCCATCTCCCTTACAATATATATTACTTATGTACTTTTCCTTCTTTTGATAAGTTCAATACAGGGGCGGAACTACAGTGCCGCCAGACCCCGCAATGCGGGGGGGGGGCCCAGACCGTTTGGGGGCCCAAAAATCCTGGCTAAATTATTAAAAAACAAATAAAAAATAAAAAAAAATAAATTAAAAAAAATAAGTTAGGGCGAGTTATCTTTCTTCTACAGTTACAAACAAACACGATAGTCGGCAAACGTCTTTGAGAAAAATGCACAGACTATAACTCGAGTGACCGCCAGACATGTAGACAACTTCAAAGACGTAGCCTACCGTTCTTTTTTGTGGCGTCGATTAGGAGAACAAAAAAGAATTGTTATATTGTTAACATTATTAAAATACATATCTATGATTGTGTGTTTAAACTACTGGCCTGAATTCTACAAAAAATATAATTATTTATTTCGATCTCATACATTTTTAATTGCGTTCATTTTTACTTTAACAACTGTATCAATAAATTTGTAAAAGTTTAAGTTATCTCCCTTCAGCGAAGCATCTAAAATTTGACTGTGCCGGCACGCTTTGAAATCGGGCTGGGGGGGAGGATGTTGCGGCGACTAACCTGGTCTTCTAGACGACCGGAAAAAGTCGGCACTATTGATGTAGATGTTCATCGGCGCTTTCTTGTCCCCTTCCCTTGAACCTTCCCAACTCTCTCCCCTTCCCCCCCACATCCCTACCCCTCACCTCTACCACTCACCACACCCTTACTCTTACAATAAGATGTAATGCATAGACTAACGAACCGTTTATAAACTACTGAACTGCAAACTGACCACTTCTACACATTTTGTCAAAGATACTAGTCAGTAGTTGTTCATTTACCTGATGAAGTATTTTGGTGACGAATCTAATTCACACAAGGAAGGCAAGACTCGTCTTTATATCATTAATCGTTTTATAATTAGTACACGTATTAATTTAACATTAGTTATTAACACTAAATACATTAAAGTTAAAAAAAAAATAGGATTCAATGATCTAGCTTTTAAGCCTAAAAACAGCCAAAAGATCTATACAGGGGCGGAACTACCAGGCCGTTTAGGGCAGTGTTTCTTCCAGACTTTTTTCTCCGGGGGGCACTTGAAATCTTCGGGGGGGGGGCGATAAACTTTCTTCGGGGGGGGGGGGGGGCGGACACTGTTAAAAGTATATATTTTCTATATAAATGATATAAATTTCATTTCGTTCGGGGGGGGGGGGGGGGGAGCGGTAAAAATTTTCGGGGGGGGGGGGGGGCTTCGAAGAGATGCCTGGAAGAAACTCTGGTTTAGGGGCCCACGGCTGACCATAATTAAATTTTTTTTAAAATTTTGAATTTAATGGACTCGTTGCCCCCCTTTGATAGCGAAATAGAGGACACGTAACTGTTTGACCGATAATCCAAAGTGTACTGTGGCGGATGGGGCAGGGGGACCAAACAAAAAATTATTTATAGTTGAATTTTTTAACCATCGTCAAGGCCGAGTTCTATTTCCCTACAATCAAACACACGCTTTCGCCGGCAAAATTCTTTTTAAAAAAACAACAAAGTCAATAGCACGAGAAGCCGCTACATATGAAGTGGGCTTTCATGATGCGCGGTTCTTCTTTGCGGCATTAGTTAGGGACCCGAACGTTTGTGATAATGGTTGAATTTGTATTATCTACTATATTGTATCCTACAATAATAAAAAAAAGAATATAATACTAGAAACTTCGTTTTTATATACGTTTACTTTTTTTTTTGCTTTTACAAGAAATAGCATAGTAAACTTTTAAGGCCTATACGTGGAATTATCTCCCCTGAGTAAGTTTTACAATGGGCGATGCTGACGTTCATAGGCGTTTTGTTGTCTCTTTCAAGATATTTTCCTGAGCCGACAACCATCCCATCCCTCTTTTTTAGCCTTGCAAGTATCGAGTAGATCAGGGGTCTCCAAACTTTTCAGTCCGAGGGCCGCATTAACTATCAAATTTCAGTTCGGGGGCCAGTTTCTTCCAGGCATGTCTTTGATTTTTCTGGGCAAAGTTCTTCAGCCATCACCAACAAACGATTTTTCCTTGCAAAAAGATCTCCGCGGGCCGGATGAGAGGACTTCGAGGGCCGCATCCGGCCCGCGGGCCGTAGTTTGGAGACCCCTGGAGTAGATCAATGTATCGTTTATGAACTACTTCCTAACCGTACGATTCACCACTTCAGCACATTTTGTCAGACACTAGACAGCACTAGTCAACATATATTAATTTACTTGTATAGAGTGTTAGGCACATCTAATTCACAACACAGGGACCCGGAAGGTAAGATTATTTTTTTATAGAAATTAATTAGAACGTTTAGAATTAATTGAACATTATTAATAGTCAATTACTATTTATAAATGACGTCATTGAGGTGGGGGTGCGTGAGGGTCTGGCTTTTTGTTAGTCGTTAAAAAATGTGACGTCATTTGTGGATTTACCCCCCCCCCCCCCCTAAATCATATGGTTATCCGACGCGTGAGCTGGCAACATACAGTTGTACATGTGAAAAACATTTTTCTGTCTATTTTGCATTAATGCATCATTCATCCAATCGCCATGAAAACAAGGGTCGCTTTAATTTTTTTTTAAAATGTCCATCTGGTACACGAATAAATCAGCGGTTTACTAACACACGAGCTGGCCCCATTAAGTTTTCCAAGTGAGAAGCACGGACTCTCTAAATGTAGTCCAACACACCAAACTGGCGCCGATTTTTATGAGGCTTTCATCAAAACTTTACCAACCGTGTATTTTTAGACGTGTGCCCTGTTTTCAAGAAGTTGAATTAAATATTAACATTGTCGGCAGTTCATGTCTTGGATCTTAGGGCACGGGTCTGTCCACACTACCAACTAGACCCGCTATATATATATATATATATATATATATATATATATATATATATATATATATATATATATATGTATATATATATATATATATATATATATATATATATATATATATATATATATATATATATGTAACTAGGGTAGTTACCATACTATTGTAAGAACGTATTACAGTCTGATGCAACAGTTGCAGGACTGATAACGAACACCAGGCCGCTGCGCAGTTAATAGTTCTGATGCAACAAATGGTAATGATTACGTATATGAGGGGATGATGGGAAGGCGACTAGTTGAGAACCCGGCAGTATCAAGTAGGAGACTGAACTGTGTAGACGTGTGGTTAGTTGGGAGAATAGGAACGCGGGACACGTGCATTCTGATATGTGAGGACTAGTGAGGACAGTGGGGGTCAGTTGGTTCATTGTATTCTTATGGAACATTGATACATTGTTATGTGGAGCATTTCTATTGATTCATGTAATAAAGAGATCAATGTAAACCTGCATTTCCGAGTATCTATATTGTGGTCGATGTTGTGTGCTGGTCAAAGGTAGCACGAGTAAATACACTCGGTAACATTTGGCTCTGTCAGCAGTGAAATCGGTAACATTTGGCACTACAAGCAAATAGACTCGGTAACATATATATAGGGGCCTAAAAAAAATCTGCGGTGGGGCCTTTTTTTTCTAGTTCCGCCACTGGTTCAATAGCCCTAATTCTAAATCTTACAACGTATCTTATTCGTATCTCTATATGTATTTTGTGTAATGGTGTTAATATAATAAAGGTGAGGACAGGCGGGGGGGGGGGGGGGTGGAATAGAACTGTTGATAAAACCGGTAGAGGAAGAAATGACCGGTGGAAAATATCCTGCTGACTGCATTACACTATTCTTCAAGGCTCGTTACATAACTACGGTCTTTATTGTATAACCTGTGTTTCCCTTCCTAAAAAATCTAACTAATCTGTATATCGGTTATCTAATAAACACTTCTAAAATCAACTGATCAAGACAGTTAGGTTTTTTCCCGATAAAAATAAAAACACGCTATGTTAATTTATTCATCTATTAACATACTGCATGTGTAGTAAATGCACCTTCGTCATATAAAGTGAAGATGTATAGTATCTGTCCATTGGTCCACAGCTTATATGACCCCCATGACCCCATCCGTCTATCTCCCCACTTCCCATAGACCCCACCTTTTTTCACATGAAGTCGAATATCCTGAAAGTCATCCTTAAAATGGTTTTGCTTACCTTTATTAACATGTACGAAACTATTCAAATTCTTTCATGAGAACACTGCTAACCAATTTTTGACCTTTAAAACTCCACCGTATCCCCACACATCATTATAGCTTCACGCCTACCAACCCAAAAAATGACGGTACTAAACAATCAAATAATCGTAGCTACGACTATGCACATCGACACAGAAGCACCACACGTTATCCCCTCCCACTCATTCACTAACACTCCAACCTGTTCGGAACCCTACCCCCCCCCCCCCAACGACTTTACCATGCCCCCACCAACCGGAACATCAGCTTTTATTTGTTTGTGTTTTTTATTCCTGTTATATCTAGTATTGTATAGCCATCCGTGACGATAGTTTGCAGACGTCAATAAAAAGATCTAGCAGAGCTTGTTATTACTTCCTCTTATTTTTACATAGTTTCAAACCTAAACTATCTGCCACTAATAGCCGTAAATAATTCGACCGGGCTCTACGATAGTAAACAAATCACCAGACTGGTACGGTGGGGGTGGTAGCGACATGGTCTGTTGGGTATGCATGGAGAGTGAGAGAGGGGGAGGTTCGGCTTGCGTCTACGTCTTGTCCCGAATGGTCCCCATGAAGAGAATTATATACGTAGATGTTTATTGTACAAAACGGGATAAAATCCATTTAAACCTACTTTATTTTCGACTATTCTACTATATGTTATAATTTTCACCCTCGTTTATTGGTAAAATGTTCTAAACCAGTCTTTGACCAATTTATTTAACCAACATGCTTTAAACCCAATGTATTTTATGTATTTATTTACCTATTCATCTATTTATTATACAATATGAATCACTCTAACAACCTTGCAAGTATCCCCCAAACGGCATGTTATGTTACAGTATTTGTTTTAAAATTATAAAACACGATTACGTTAGGCCCAAAATTAGTTTGGACATTATAGTACCTGGTTTGTTATCTCAGTTGGTTACACAGCTCATTGAAATTTTTTTTAAATTACTCAGGAAATAGATAATTTAAAATTATTTGCAGCAGGCTACACAATCTTTTTGTGGGGGATCCTTTTTTTTTCTAGTTCCGCAATGATAATAACACATCAATATATTTTCTTCCAAGAAATATCTAGATCAAACGAACGTATGAATGCCAATTGTAGTACAATATCCTTCACTTACCGAATCAGTTATTCACTGCTAGTCAATAATACCATCTTCTCTAAAATGTATTACCCTAGTTCCGTAATTACTATCCTCTATTTTAAATTACAACATTTTACCATTCCTGTCCATCTCCTATTCATAACCCCAAGCTTTACATATCGCTAACCATTTTATACATTTCTCTATGTACTGGTGTCCGTTGAATAATAAAATGGGTTAGTTTCCTATTGCATTTTGTTTGTTGAGTGGGAGTAATTTACAGGGGTAGTTAATCTGAGGAAATGATAGGGGGGGGGGAATTACTTGAGGATAGTTAAAGAGGGTGGGAAGGCGAGATATGTATTATTCTATCCTCAGGTTTTCCCTGACCCATGGAGATAAAATCAAAACATTATTTCTAGAGGAGATATTAAAAATTAAATAAGTGTATCTCAATGTTTTTTTTTACCTTTAACTGTTGTATACGTGCAAGTTGTATCAATTAAGATAATGTATTATAGTTTGTCAGATAGTTTGTCAGATAATATTTTATTTTAGTAAAATATAAAAACCACTCAACCAAAAAAGCGAGTTTCATACGTAATAACCCGTGTCATATTAGTTACTACAACGTATTTAATCGCCAATACAAGTACTAAATTTTAAAGTATATACTTTGTTGAAAATCACGTAGAATAAATTATGATCAAATTGAAAAATTGATGTTGAAACGACCCCATGTTTTGGGAAACAGTTATCACATAACGTCAACTAACAAGCTAGAGTATACATGTGTCGAATAAAGTGATTTTTTTAACAATAAGAAATTAAGTGATGCCATGTACATTGTGCAGTACAACATTCAGTTTTCATGCATATTTTTTAAGTAGCCATTACTTCCCTACCGAATCTGTCAAGTGAGAAATGACGTCATTTCCGATCCAAAAGTCTCCGGAATTTGAGCCAAATCCGTTTTTATAATCGTTCCAAGTTCTTGTAAAGTTTACATCACCTTTGATACGTCTCTGTTAGAAAAATGACACCGCTACAATAAAGTCATAGCAAGTTGATATAATTGATTCCAAAGATTAATTATGCTTCAAATTACGCACGAGATAACATTTTAAACGTTTTAAATAATCAAAACACTTCTCTACGAAATAATAGCATTGTTAAATTACGGTTAAGTGAGTTGATATGATTTATTCCAAGGCTTAATTATCTTTGAAATATATTAGGATTCTAGTTATATCAAACAACAAACAATTTACATAAAATCAAAGCAGTCGTTACTTTATAAGACCTAATATTCTTCACATTAACTCTCTAAAATTTTTCCAATACTTTGTGTATTAGACAGTCACAACTATCACGAGATAAACTTTAACGTTTGCTTCTGTTCAAACTCGAAACCAAATAAACCCAATTTTATACATACAACAGAAAGGTTATTTTTCAAATACATAAACTTTAAAAAATGCACTAAACACTATTGTAGTTTATCACATAATCTGATTTTGTCTATTTTATTTTAATATCCAAAATTTTATTCAGATCAACAAAATAAACAAGACTACTAAATTCAGCTTTTCTCCCAAAAACCATGAGATATATTAACAATTCTGTTGTGGACTTGTCACCTGACTTCGGGTAAACCAATAAGAATATTAATCTGCAGTTTACCAGAACTATAAAACAACTAGAGCTAATATCTTTTGATGTAGATAAAACATTTTAGAGTCATCGTAATTTCAAATAGATAAAATATATTATACAAACACTGCGTATGTAGTTCAACTATTACGTTTTTTTTTAATGTGTAGCTAAGTGTCTTTCATTGTATATCATTAATCTGTTTTCAATAGAATAAACTCATCAACACAGTTAGAAAATATATCGGTAAAATGGTGAATGGCTAAGAAAAATGACAAATAAACCTGTATAATAATCCATCCTCCACCGTCAGTCTTTGTATCACACAATGTTCTTTTGGCATCTACTCCAGCCTCTGTCATGTCCGTTAAAACACTTGCGTTCATGTTGGCACATTTTAACTGGATTTTTATTTATTATTATTAGTTGAAACGGAATAAAATTAAAATATATACGTATATTCAGACAGCTAAACATTTCTCATTTATTTATAAATAATTATTTTGTATTCACTACATCAATATCATCGCCACATACCACACAACTACGAAGAATATATACATACAAATGTATGTATGTATTTATATACGTATATATGTTTGTGCGTGTTTGTATATGTAAAAGTATAAATATATTCGCAGAACTAGTGATAGTATGTGTTAAAGCTATTTCACAAAGATAGCCAATTTAATATATCGTTTATTTTCTAAACATTGTCGAGACAAGGAAATAATTTCTGTAAATGTGCGCTCTTGTACAGCAGCAGCAGAAGTGAAATGTGGTGATGTTATGTATTTTAAAAACATTCGAATAAATCATACTTTTATAAATATGTATTGATTATGCAATTTTCATTTTAAAATAAACAATAACCCGCTAACATTTGTCAGAAGATTATCAGAATATTAAAAATATTTAAAAACATTTTTGTTTTTCTACTTTTGACGAAACTAAGTAAGGTATTAATGTAAGGCTAATTCGAAAACATACCACGCCTAAGTAAAAACTTTAACTTTTAACTACTTGGGAGCATTGACAAATCTTATGGCGGAACTGGAAAATTTCAAATCGGGACATAGCAGATTTTGATGCTATACAAATTATATTTAACTTACGTATTCGCTTTCGTTGAGCATACGGCCATTAAATCCATGAACTCTACTGACTAGAAAACTAATTAGATCTGATTTAGTAATCAGGTTTTGAATGGTGTTATTCATCTTCTCCGTGTGGGCGTGTATATCGATGTCTGTATTGTTTAGTAGTGATACAGCTGTTTTTAAATCCTTCAGTGTCTTTGACTGTGTCTCTGATAGGTTTTTGTAGCTTTCCCACAATTGTTTAATGCTTATATTTTGACGTTCCAATATCGTTGTGCTATTTTTTAACATTTCGTTAGTTAAATTTAGTAAATCTTTTTTGAAATCTTGCATGGTTTTCGTTAAAATTTCACTTTTATTTAACCTTTGAGACAAAGTTTGAACATCGTGTGATACATTAACCACACTATTATTCAGTTTATCCAGTTGTTTTTGTAAAACAATGTATAGATTTGTTACATTTTGTACCGCCCTATTTTGTTTTTCAAGTGTGTTATTGTTTGCTTGTATCTGTTGAATTGTCTTTAGAAAGCTTTCAGTCAAGTTGTATTTAAAATGCGCGAGCTCTTGATTTGTGTTATTTAAGGTGTTCAATCTGTTATCAACGTTGTTCATTTGATTTTCAAGTCTCTGAATTGTAGATCCTTGGGCAGATAACAAGCTATTGAATCTACTTTCCGTCGCATTAGTAAGGTTAACCAGAGAATCACCAACCTTCTCCTTTGTTAATTCTGTTTTGTGATAACTAAGGTTAGAACGTTTGTCATCTGTTAAAAACTGTAAATTCATCTTCAAGTCAGCTCTGTTTAATTTATCAGAATATTTAAATGTTTTTAGAAACTCTGACATTCTATCAATTGTTTTATCAAACTCTGAAGTTTTAGCCTCTAAGGTCATCAACATTAGTGGCTTAAAATTGTCTTGGTCAACAGGCTTGGTTTTATTTTCTTTCATCTCAGTGAGACCCCTTCTATTTGTGTAATACACATCACATCCAAACACTGTACTAAAACAATCGGAAGGTTTTGTAAATGATACTGTCAATTCTCCAAACACTTTTGAAAACTTTCCATCAAATTTCGATCCAGCTACTTTATAATCTCGAACTCTTGAATCGGACTCTGAAAAATACGCCAACACAATTTTCCCCTCTAATTCACTGATGCTATAGACTGACATGTTGACAAGAGCTGAGATTTCATTATCTTCTCTTGTGTTCTCCACACAATGTAACTTGCCACAAAATAAATCTTTACCCTCCATATAATATTCTCTTTCTAGTGAAATATCAAGTCCTGAAATATATTAAAATAAACCAATGAAATTTGTAAAACTAAATTAATCAAGAAATACTTTCTTTTAATACACGTCAAGCACAACAGCCTTCGAATAATCATTTCTTTTTCAATTTCTTCATTGTAAATTATTTCCAAAGAAATCTATTTATTAATTGCAAAAAAAAAAAAAAAAAAAAAATAAAACATAAAACTGAAATTGTGTACAAAAAGTTGTATAATTGTAATCATCGGTAACTTATTATTCAATACGAGCCGGCCCACGGCATAACATACGCCGCTATTTAGTTGTTGTTTTTTCTACTTTTCAGTAATTCATAATTTGTGAATTCGACGGTACCATCGCTGCCACTGAAAATATTTCTTTAAAACACTATAAGTAGCACGTTAAGGACCATAACCCCCCACCCTACGTTTAAAATTGTTTCAAACTAAATTATCTGCCCCTAATGGTCGTCACTAAACCCGGCTCTGCTTATAAACATTTAGAGTAGTGAACACGGCTCACTAAGACCATGTAGGGGTGGGTGTGTTAGGGAGCGCGTTTGCAGCGTGTTTTCTAGCGTCTCCCAGAAGAGAATTATATATATAGATGTGTTAGTATATTTAAATTACTTGAACAGAGCCAATAATTGAAAACAGGTAGGTTTTTTTATCGATGTTTGTGTTAACACATTACTTACAAATTAACATATATACAAATTTAAATACAAAACTAGGTTTAAGCATTCACTGGTAGAATTTTTAAAAATTCAATTAAAACAAAATATGTTATGCATTTTAACGTTTAAATATAGTTTCTCAAACGTAAAACAAACGGCAGCCCTCTAAAGTCATAAATGTATACGATTTTTTTAAAAATAGAAATTGGATTAAAACTGTAGTAATTTACAATTAGCTATTTTCAAGCTCGGTCACTGGTCTAATGAAGTAAATTAGCTAGAGACAGCAACGCATCATAAGGAAAACAAACATCTCTAAAACCCCATAAACTTCTACCTTGCTAAGCGTAGCGAATCTTATTCAGATATAAATGATGGATGATATTGTGGTAAACTAATATAATGGCACAGATCATAAAACAGGCAATAATGAAGTTTGTTGCCGACATTTATGTCGTAAAATACATTGAAAGCACATTCAAAGGAACAAATCATATGGCCCAGAACCTGAAACAGGCAAAGACTATTCAGAAGAAAGTGATTGATTAAAAAAGGTATTTAAAATACATTTTTGAAGATGATAAAGGAAAAGTTAGGTTTGTTACTTATACATGAAGAAAATATTTCTGCCTAAAGCAACCTATTTTTGGACGGCTGATCGATTTTAGCTTACACAATTCTTGAGTTTAGTTCCGTGAGATGATAATCAAACTCTAGCTATGGAACAGAAATAAAGACTGTACTGATCATTCTGTTCTTACATATAAAGATTGAAAGAAAATGACAAATGTATTTCCTCTGTCCGTCGACAATGACGTTAACAAGCGAATAATTGTATACCGCGGTGTTTGGTCATAAGTTAATTTTTAGAAATGATTGACATTTGAAATATTCTTTTTTCAAGCGAAATCATTATTAAATTTATAAATTAAATAAATTGGGAGTGATCTCCCTTAAACTTTCTCCAGTATTCTTAAAAAACACTACGGGGAACGACAACACCATTTTTAATTTCATAAACTTTTAAACATAAGAAACCGGGAGTGTTGTCCCCTAAACTTTCTCGAATATTCTAAATTTACACTACGTGGGATGGCAACTCGGAATATAGACATGATTTTTGTTTACTAAACTTTTAAAAATAGAATAAAATCTAGTAGAAAAAAGAATTGCGCACCAAGCGAATGCCAAAACAAAATGTGCATAATAGTGCTAAATATTATTAGTACTTCATAAATTTACATGCATTTTTTGAGAAATCGGAAATAGCGTAAATTAGTACTTCCGGTCAACGGAAATTACTCAAAATTTGACAGGAGGTAGAGAATTAAATCTTTTACTTACATGTGCAATTTCATCTATCTGAAATAGTACTCAAGTTATAGGCTTTTGAAAATTCAAAGTAGAAAAAGTACCACATCCGGTTATTGGAAATCGCTCAAAAGTTGATATGAATCTACGATTTTGATAAAATACTTATATATGAAATGTCATCAACCTAGCTGTAACGGTACTCAAGTTATCGTGTTTACACACAGACAGACACACACACACGCACGCACACACACAGACAGACACACAGACATACGGACAAGATAGCAAAATTATATTTTTCCGTATCAGTGAGGTGTAAGACGTCGAGATTTGTGAAATCTCGATTTTTTGTTGCACGATTACAAGACTTTCTCTATACTTCGTATATACGAGAAACAAAAAAAATATCTCGTAATAAAATAATTGCGCATCAAGTGAACGGATACAAATATCTGAATAATAGTTGGGAATATTAATACTTTATAAATTCATATTGAGAAATTGGAAAGAGCGTAAATTACCACTTCCGAACATCAGAAAATTACTTAGAATTTGACAAAAAGCAGAGAAAGTGAACTTTTATTTACATTTGAAATTTCATGTATCTACCTAAAATAGTACTCAAGTTATAGGCTTTTGAAAAATTGAAAGTAGAATAAGTTCAACTTCTGGTTATCGGAAATCACTGAAAAAATAATGCACAACTACAAATTTAACATTATACCTATAGATCTATACACAATCTCATTAACCTAGCTATAACGGTACTCAAGGTATCGCGTTAAAAGACAAACACACACATACACACATACAAAAATACACACATACACACATAAAAACAAACACACATACACACATACACACATACACACGTACACACGTACACACGTACACACGTACACACGTACACACGTACACACTTACACACACGTACACACGTACACACGTACACACGTACACACGTACACACGTACACACGTACACACGTACACACGTACACACGTACACACGTACACACGTACACACGTACACACGTACACACGTACACACGTACACACGTACACACGTACACACGTACACACGTACACACGTACACACGTACACACGTACACACGTACACACGTACACACGTACACACGTACACACATACACACATACACACATACACACATACACACATACACACATACACACATACACACATACACACATACACACATACACACATGCACACATGCACACATGCACACATGCACACATACACACATACACACATACACACATACACACATACACACATGCAAACATGCAAACATGCACACATAAACACATACACGCATACACGCATACACGCATACACGCATACACGCATACACGCATACCCGCATACCCGCATACACACATACACACATACACACATACACACATACACACATACACACATACACACATACACACATACACACATACACACATACACACATACACACATACACACATACACACATACACACATACACACATACACACATACACACATACACACATACACACATACACACATACACACATACACACATACACACATACACACATACACACATACACACATACACACATACACACATACACACATACACACATACACACATACACACATACACACATACACACATACACACATACACACATACACACATACACACATACACACATACACACATACACACATACACACGTACACACGTACACACGTACACACGTACACACGTACACACGTACACACGTACACACGTACACACGTACACACGTACACACGTACACACGTACACACGTACACACGTACACACGTACACACGTACACACGTACACACGTACACACGTACACACGTACACACGTACACACGTACACACATACAAACATACACACATACACACATACACACATGCACACATACACACATACACACATACACACATACACACATACACACATACACACATACACACATACACACATACACACATACACACATACACACATGCACACATGCACACATGCACACATGCACACATGCACACATGCACACATGCACACGTGCACACGTGCACACGTACACACGTACACACGTACACACGTACACACGTACACACGTACACACGTACACACGTACACACGTACACACGTACACACGTACACACGTACACACTTACACACGTACACACGTACACACGTACACACGTACACACGTACACACGTACACACGTACACACGTACACACGTACACACGTACACACGTACACACGTACACACATAGACACATAGACACATACACACATAGAAACATACACACATACACACATAGACACATACACACATAGACACATACACACATACACACATACACACATACACACATACACACATACACACATACACACATGCACACATGCATACATGCACACATGCACACATGCACACATACACACATACACACATACACACATACACACATACACACATACACACATACACACATACACACATACACACATACACACATACACACATACACACATACACACATACACACATACACACATACACACATACACACATACACACATACACACATACACACATACACACATACACACATACACACATACACACATACACACATACACACATACACACAAACACACAAACACACAAACACACATACACACATACACACATACACACATACACACATACACACATACACACATACACACATACACACATACACACATACACACATACACACATACACACATACACACATACACACATACACACATACACACATACACACATACACACATACACACATACACACATACACACATGCACACATGCACACATGCACACATGCACACATGCACACATGCACACATGCACACATGCACACATGCACACATGCACACATGCACACATGCACACATGCACACATACACACATACACACATACACGCATACACGCATACACACATACACACATACACGCATACACGCATACACGCATACACGCATACACACATACACACATACACACATACACACATACACACACACACATACATACATATGGACAAATTGCAAAACTATGTTTTTAGAAGTAGGAGGAGTAAAACGTCAAGATTTGTGAAAATATCGATTTCGATTTTTTGCACGATTACAATACTTCCTCTATACTTCGTATACGTGGAAATAAAAACAATCAATTGTTACCTAAAAAATTCACAGATAATTAAAAATAAATATCTCCATCTCATTTGCGTTGTAATTGTATACAAATGTACTTACCACAGGTAAACATGATATTTACAAACAACAGAGCTGTCATTAAAATAGAAGACATTGTAGAGTTGTGTTGTTCTGTATCACACGAACCGGAGACTTCTCTAAACCGCTGCTTCTGTTAACTTGTGATGATATCGCAGTCTATTTATACCACAAACATTGGGTTGAAGCAAAAAAAAAAAAAACGTTAGGGCTAAGGCGTGTTGATAAAATTGCATGTGAAATTGCCTTGACCGAATTTGCCACGTTAAAAAAACTATGCTGAAACGTCAATAAAGTTCATGGATCTCACATTTTAAAAAATTGACTACATTTTAAGAGCCCGACTTTTTATTTTAGAAAGGGTTTTTATGTACCTTTCTTTTTTTGTTATATTATTTAATTTAGCATACAGATGAAGTTTTTAAAAGGAAAAAATAAATTATCATCAACACTTTATCGAATATCATTAGTACTTTTTTTTAATTTTCCATGTAGGGGGCATGTATGTCATCTATCTTTTTATAAAGGTGGACACTAAGAAAAAACAAGGCGATGAAATCGGTTGTTTTAAAAATACAACTAAATGGTAACAAGCCATAAGGCAGAAAGTTTTGCCTCTTAACATTTAGCTCACCTAAAAAAACAACAAACTCACTAATAGAAGAACTAGTTTTAAGCTGAATTACCACACAACGGTTTTATCTAATTCAACAAAAAGAAAACATATACACATACAAAGATAACCAGTAAAATTTGAGAATCACTGGATTTGAATAAACCGAAATATTTTTTTAAAACCTGCCTGGGTGTGGGAACTCAGCTTCACACCAGTATCACGTGACGTGCAACGAGTAAAAACAACTCAAGCATCAAGATAAGAGCTCAGCTGTCTACATTATATCACCAGAGTCTTGGCCTTGAGATTTACATAACAGACTTACGAGTGTAAACATGTCAAGGCAACCTTTGACCCTGCAGTAAGAAAGTATGTCAATCTTTCGTTCCCACGATTTAAAAATGTTGTTCTCAAAATAAAAAATAAAAACAAATGTGTATACCCAAACCAAAAGAAATCTTACAAGGACGAGTAAGCTTAGCATTTGTATGAAAATAAAAATGTATATTTTTTTAAAAAATCATCTTTCATACCAAAATTAACTATGTGTCGATTATTATTAACTAATACTTTCTGTACTAGAAGATAGTAGCAATAACCCAAAAAACCGTCAAGTTTTAGTTCAAATTAAATATGCATAGCAGTAAACCTTTACAGCAAAGAAGATGTTTTTTTTTGTTAAAGTTCGTCAATTTTGTGAACATTTTATTAAACACACTACACATTAGATACAACTTGACTAAAGGGTTATACTTGTATCTTGTATTTGAGAAAGTAAAATAAATATTTTAATCTTCCCTATGTGGGGCATCAGAAGTCTATGTCTTTTGAATAATGCAGTTATTAACACATCTCACATGTTAAAATGCTGAGCAACATAGATTGTGTGTAGTATGCTATGCTTTTGTTATATAATTTAATTATGCGTGTGACCTATCTCTTATGTGAGTCAAAAAACTCGTCACTATATATGATACGCTGGTCACATGTGTCACCCCCACGTGTTAGGTGCTGGTCACATGACTAGCCCCTACGTTTAAATTCTAATCACATGACTCACGTCTTCATTTCAGATCCAGATTGTGCTAGTGATCAGCTAAAATAAATAAGCTATTTCGTTAGCATCATGCTTTTTAAATGAAAAATTTATTTCAAAAGTTTAATCTTGATTGCATTGCTCCATAAATCAGCTACTTTATATCAGCAGTTTTACCGTAATTTTAAAGTTCTCGTGCCAGAAATCCATTGCCCTAATTGTTGCGGGAAGAAATGCAAAGTCAGTTACAGGCCTACATGTTTTTTTACCTACTCACGCGATAAAAAATTGTAATATCTCAAGGACAAGCTATGAGTGTAGAACGTAGATACCCACATTCTTATCTTGATGCACGTGTTGTTTTGCTCGGTTCATGTAAGACGATACAAGCG